>NC_037686.1:28201701-28249338 GCF_003255815.1 Theropithecus gelada | reverse complement strand
GAAAGAAGGAAGGAAGGAAGGAAGGAAGGAAGGAAAGAAGGAAGGAAGGAAGGAAGGAAGGAAGGAAGGAAGGAAGGAAGGAAGGAAGGAAGGAAAGAAAGAAAGAAAGAAAGAAAGAAAGAAAGAAAGAAGAAAAAAGAAAGAAAATAAAATAAAATATGTATTTTCCCCTTGTTCTTGTCTAATTGATAGCTTAGCTTCACTGAGCAGAAAACCCTAGGACTGTGATTTTTCTCTCAGCACTTTGGACAGAGTCAATGTTCTGTCTTCTAGTGTATTGTTGCTTTGTAGGAATTTATCTCTTTGCTGTGGCTGCGACTTCAGGTTCTATCTTTGTCTTTTGGGTTTCTATGGTTGCATTACACTGTGCCTATCATGGATTTATTTTTATGTATCGTTCTCAGGACTGTGTTTCCTAAAGTTAAGAATTCATGATTTTCCTTAATTCTTAAAAATTCGAATGTTATCTTTGCCCTGTTTTCTCTATTTTCTCCCTCTGGGATTGATTTGAACAGTTAGTCCTGGTCGAGTCTCCCGCTTTTCATTCCCTTTCTTTGTCTCCTCCATGCCTTCTGGACGTCCTCTTTAGATCTGTTTTCCAGATCCCTCTTCAGATGTGTCTCAACTGAAGCTCCCAGTCCAAGTGTTGAAATTCAATCATTAAGGTTTTATTTCATGTTAGCTTTGATACTTTTTCAACTTGCCTAACATCATGTTCTTTTCTTGTCTTTAATTACTTATTTAATTTCTTCATTTCAACATTTGTTTTATGTGTGTTTGTTTGTTTGTTTGTTTGAGACGGAGTCTCACTCTGTTGCCCAGGCTGGGTGGCACGATCTCGGCTCACTGCAACCTCTGCCTCCCAGATTCAAGCTGTTCTCCTGCATCAGCCTCCTTAGTAGCTGGGATTACAGGTGCCCGCCACCACACCTGGCTAACTTTTGCATTTTAGTAGAAACAGGGTTTCACCATGTTGGCCAGGCTGGTCTTAAACTGCTGACCTCAAGTGATCTGCTTATAATGCAAGAACTAACATTTACGCACTTGTTCATTTCCCCACTGTAGACTCAGTAAAAAAGGAGTCTGTTGCAAAAACAAACTTGAATTTGTTCATCCTCTCGACCCAGTCCCCAGGTTTGTATGCAAGCCCTGTCAGTCCCAGCTGAACTAACGGGGACAGCCAGGCAGTCAGCATGGTCTGGTCAGAGCCACTGAGTGTCTGCAGTGCTTTGATGAGGATTCTCTCTTTAATACCAAAAATGGAAGTCCTTCTTAGGAAAGCAGACAACCACGTATGGTTTCAGACCAAGGTCACTGGGCAGCCCCGCCAGCCCATGACCCAAGAGTCCCATGGGGCACTGGCACCAACCCTAGGGGTCTCAGGGACAATGAGTGTTGGGTGCTGTTGCACTCATGGTTGAGGAATCACAGCTTGTCTTAGATCATTTCTAGAAACTGTGCATAGATGTCTGGGATGCATTCCCTTCTAGGGTTGAATAGGAATTTGTAGTAGCCACTGTCTGCACAAATCACAGTGACTGCATTTGGCTCTGCTCCAAGGGCCCAAATGCATGGAGAGCCCAAGGGAACCTGAAACTTGGAGAAACCCCTTTGGAACTAAAGGATTTTGGAAGGAAACTAGCTGATACCAAGTTGGACTGTTCATTCCTTTCTGGGTCCTCAGCTGCAAAAATGTACACTGTGCTGTGGTCACTGGATATGCAAATGAAGGACACATCTTGATTGAAGCTAATGCAGAAAACATTAGCTGCTTGAGATCCTCTTCATAGCTCCTGGATTAAATGTCCTGATGAAGTATCAAATATTCTTATAAGCGTCCCCCTTTCGGGTGTGGTTGCAATTCTTTTCCCTGCAGGTTAAGTGTGATGCAGCTCAGGATGCCCTCGGGAGCGGGAATGTCCACAGGAGGCTTCTCTGTGCTGGCCTGCTCCACGAGCCGCACATGGCCTGTGTGCCTGCCTGGCAAGGCCAGAAGAGAGTTGTTGCTATTAGGACAGAGGACACAGCAGCCTTTAGGGTTACAGGAGGTTTCAAAGATGTACAACTGATGGGGGTTCTGTGTGAGTGTGAACACCTTAATCATGGAGTCCAAAACAACCACAAATTCTATCTTGCTGCAATTTAACTGCCTTGATTTCTGTAGCAAATTCTATTTCATTAACAGTTTCCTTTTTCAGTCATCTCAGATCATCACTTTGTTGGGAAGGTATTTTGGCTTTTTTCCACCAACAACTAAAGCTAAATAGTTGCAGCAAAATAACATTTCATTATGACCAACTCTTTCTCCTAGAAATTTTTGTTTCTCTTTTTCTTTTAATGGATTGGTGTTATAGACTCAGAATCCGTTTTCCATCCCACAAGCAAGGCAGCCGTGGTCCTGGCTGTAGAGCAGCTGATGTAGAGCAGCTAGTTACTGTGGGAGTTACATGGTAGGAGAATCATGGCGCCACTGGGCTGGCCCACCCATTCTCAGCGAGCTGGCTGGGGAGGCTGGCTGGCTGCTCCCACTGTGCAGGTGCTAAGGCCGCCCCAGGAATGGAAGTTTTATAGTATTCTCTTTACGAAGACAACTTTCTCTCAAGCCTGAGCACCACTTGCCCTGAGCAAACATGTTTGCTTTAATCATCTGGAAATTGTGAATTTGGTGGCTGTACGTTTCCCCCTTTTGAAGATACCAGCATGCTCAGATTCAAATTTTAGGTCCACCTCTGACAAAATGCCTAGAATGGTATCACGTGACCCCACTCTGTGTATTGTATACATATTTTCCCTCCACTCAAATGTTGTTTCTCCCTATTAAGGTGTTGTTATACTCCCAATAATATATAAACCTACTACATACCCACAACAATTAAAAAATAAAAATTTAGAGGAAAAAATATATTGTTATAGTACTAGATATACTTTTGCAGGCCCATATTTAAAAAATGGAATAAAGGTGAGAATAACTCAAAATATAGTAGCTGTAATAAGAGAAAAAAATAGCTTGCTTTCTGCAAAAGCTAAAAGGAAAATGCAATTCATAAGTTCCAGACAACACCACCTGCTACCAACATAACGAATCTTTCAGCCTAAGTGCAATTCCCTTCTCTCATCCACCTGCCTTTGGCTTAGTTACAAGGACAGAGATGGTACCTCAGCAGACTGGCACCTTTTCTTGCTCAATGTTTGCTCTAAATTTTTATTTCATTTTTTTTTAAAGTTTTATTTATTTTTTTGAGATGGAGTCTCACTCCATCACCCAGGCTACTGTGCAGTGGCAGGATCTCTATTTACTTCTACCTCCACCTCCCAGGTTCAAGTAATTCTCCTGCCTCAGCCTCCTGAGTAGCTGGGATTACTAGTGCCATCATCATGCCTGGTTAATTTTTGTATTTTTAGTAGAGATGGGGTTTTACCATGTTGGCAAGGCTGGTCTCGAACTCGTGACCTCAAGTGATCCACCCACCTTGGCCTCCCAAAGTCCTGGGATTACAGGCGTGAGCCACCACACCTGGCCTATGTTTGCTTTTTGAAAAGAGAAAAGAAAATTGAGATGAATTGTTCAAAAACTTTTTAATTATCATGAATGTCATAAGTCATACAAAAAATAAAGAATAATACAACCAAAACTCATGCACCTGCCATCCTATAGCTTAAACATACTATATCACATCTGACTATTATCTAGTCTGTCTTTCCCCAATTAGTGATGCCTCTATAGTGAGATCTATAAACGTTGGTTCTGTTTCTTTTGTTTCTGAAACTCTAGAATCTGTTCAAGTACATATTGAATAAAAAAAGCAACTTTTCACTGAAAGAGAAGGAGAAGCGGACATCTTTCAACATGAGAAAATAACCACTGCCTGTCCTCCATCCACAAGGCTGAGGAGGGGACGAGGCTGACTCTCAATGGGGAGAAGTCAGCACTGCCGCCCTCCTTAAAGGATTCGTGATGCTCACCAAACTATGCGAAAGAAAACCTCTGTTCTGGCTAAAGAATGTCCAGAAAGACAAGTTGTTGTCTGTTCTCACCACATGTTTTTTTTAAAAAAGGACTTTTTGTGACTCCTGGAGGTTTGGTGTTAGAATTAAATTCAAGGGACATGACACTGTCTTTGATTTTTTTATACACTTTGAGAAGCACATAAGGCTGAACTCCAGGAGATAAGAATCAAGGAGTGGACATAAAATCATAAATGTCCATAAACTCTGAATATGAAGCTACTCTACAGAATACACAAAGTACATTTTTAGCTGAAACTTCATACAAGAAATTTTGAAATTAGACGCTAAAGACAAAATGCATTTAAAATGAATTTTAAATTAATAAAATACATACACTTAATATTCAATCAATCAATGTTTTAAAAAGGGCCAGCTTTAAATAAAATCAGTCTGTCAACAGATTTCGAGTATTGTCTGCCGACACCAGAGACATGCTGGCACAGGGCTTGTCCCCATGGAGCTTACAATCTAGTGAAAACAGACTAATGTGAAATCAGTAATTATAAGTAGATAACCAAATAATAGTGTTGTAAAGGAGAGGATCCGCATTACAATGTCTGAAATCAAAAGCTGGGCACAGTGGCTCACATTTGTAATCCCAGAACTTTGGGAGGCTGAGGCGGGAGGATGGCTTGAGCCCAGGAATTCAAAACTAGCCTGGGCAACAAAGTGAGACGCCATCTCTACCAAAAAAAAAAATTAGCTGGATGTGGTGGTGTGTGCCTGTAGTCCCAGCTACTTGGGAGGCTGAGGCAGGAAGATCACTGGAGCCCAAGAGGTCAAGGCTGCAGTGATCTGTGATCACACCACTGCACTCCAACCTGGGTGACAGAGCAACAGAGCAAGACCCTGTCTCAAAAAAAACAAAAAGCCTGAAATTAGTCATGAAAGTATCTACTGCAAAAGGTGACATAGATGTGGATAAGAAAAAAATATTCTTGGTGACAAAAGCGACCTTTTTTTTTTTTTTTTCGAGACAGAGTCTTGCTCTGTTGTCAGGCAGGTGTGCAGTGACACAATCTCTGTTCACTGCAACCTCTGCCTCCCGGGTTCAAGCGATTCCCCTGCCTCAGCCTCCCAAGTAACTGGGACTACAGGCGCGTGCCACCATGCCCAGCTAATTTTTTTGTATTTTAGTAGAGACGGGGTTTCACCGTGTTAGCCAGGATGGTCTCGATCTCCTGACCTGTGGTCCACCCACCTCAGCCTCCCAAAGTGCTGGGATTACAGGCATGAGCCACCGCACCTGGACAAGTGACCTAATTTTTGTAGAACATGTCTTCTTACTTGTTTTCCGTCATAATTAATGTGATGCATGTGTCAGCAGAAGGTTTTGGAAATGAGGCAATGTGCCATCTGGGAAGTTTCCCCTGCATGAAACTGGCCTGAGCAGATGGATAAATCCATTACTTTAGGGCATTGTTCTCCTATCAGTTAGCTGATGAGGACAAGCCCACTTGCATGATGCGGCAGTGCTGAGTCTTCGAAGAGGTTGTGTTTTTAATAAACAGTTCAAAACAATAAACCCCACCCCACCCCCACTTAACTTCATTTGCCTCTTCTTTCACTGGTCTCAGGAACCACTGAGTCAGTTGTACTTTTTACCCTTAACTCTTCACAGCACATGTGTGTGCAATCATTAGGCTCCATCTCAACAATCCTTGCAAACAGAGTACACCTCATCTTTCAAATCCCACCTCGTGCTGGGAACAACACAAAGTTCTACAAATGTGATAATGAAACAAACTGACCCTGAATCCCACAGGCTCTGAACAGATAAGTTAAGGAAGCCTGAGCCTGCTTTCCAGCTGAACAGCAGGAGAGATGGGGTGGCACAGGCTTTCAGAAGATGCAGTGGGTCATAGTGGGCAGGCATTTGGGGGAGAAGTGACTGGAAAAATACAACTATCCAGGTGGAAGATGATGGAGGGACTGGGTTCACACATGGACAGCAGGCTTCAGAAGGACGCCAGCAGAATGGATGTGGAGTGGATATACTCACTCTGCATTGCTCCAGCGGACAGGGTAAGGACCTCAGGCTGAAAGTCATGGGGAAGCACATAAGGCACACGCAAGCTCAGCACAGGGAGAAACTTCTTAGAAACTTGGTGGGATGGGTAACTTCATTAGAGATGAGCTTTCCTCACTGGACATTTTCATCTGGAGGCTGCAGGAGCAGTGGTCAAAGATGATACAGACAGGATTCCTGAATGCCAAAGTTCCTCCCTTGATGGGATTTGGAAGCTGTCAGGTGGATGGACCAACACCACCCTGTGGGCTTATAGAGGGGAGGACGACCACCTGCATAAGCACAGCCATCACTGAGTGTAACTTCAGGCTCACAAGCCATCCTCAGTGTATCAACTCAGTGGGGGGCAAGGATGGAGGCCAGGGTTGGGAAGCAAGAAGAAAGGAATTGCGGGTCTGCACCTTTGCTCAGAATATAAATATCCTAGTAGAAACTCCCCCCAAGGAATGTGGTCACAAGTCACCCTCTGGGCCCTGGTGTGAGCACAAACCCACACCATCATGTGTGGGAGGAGGAGGAGGAGAGGAGCACCTTCTCATACCCAGGATCACTGGGCATAGAATCCCTTCCTCACTACAAAGGGGTTGGAGAGATCCAAAGATGCTCTCTAAAGACAAAGTAACAATGTGAGAAAATGGCAAAATAGGGACCTGGAGTAAGTTCAATCTTCCCAGTGAACTTCATTAAAAATTTCATCTGATTATACTTTAAATACCTATGGGAGCCTCACCGGACGTGGGTGCAGCATTCATTCCCAAGGCCTCAGAACTGTTCTCCTGAGCAGAGCCAGTGCAAATGTGCAGGGTGAGAAGTCAAAGGCAGAAGGAAGCAGGTGAGAGCATTCCCTGCCTCTAAAGAAAGAGCTCTCCTTATTCAAAACATCAAGTTCTACTGAACCAAGTTGCAGATCTTAACAATAATAGAGATCACTGTAAAAGAGAAACTTTAATGTGTGCTAATTTTTTTTTTAGGAGGTAACATCCTGGTGTTTCTCAGATGCAGGTAAATCATGACCTTCCACATTCTCTTTCAACACAGGGAGCACCTGAGATCCTACAGACAGGAAACATGGAGAGGATAAATCCAATGATGTATGCATCAGGTACATGCCAAAGTTCACCTGCGAACAAAACAGCAACAACAACAAAAGAAGCTAGATTATTTTAGCAGTTAAAATAACTTTGTCAATATTAATGTTTAATTAAAATCAAGTCAGATCTTTAAAGACATATACTGAGACTTGATAAGTCTTATCTGTTACATAGTAGAATGCAGTGGGACATTAAAAGAATCCTAACTTTAGACCCCAAAGATTCTCATCCTAAGGTGTCCTTTCCCTATGGTCGCCCCACACCTCTTTCTTGCTGGCCACATCTCTGTCCCACATGCCCAGAACTTCCTGCAGAAGGACCTTCTCCCTACTCTCAGCTCGTGACCACCACCAGGCCCATTTCCTGTTTGCTGCCTGATATAAAAGGCTTTTGGGAAGACAGTGGCAAAACTCTGCATTTTCCTTGAGAAAGAATGATATGAGTTCATTTTATCAAATTCTCCTGAATAAGGATGGAAGGTCCAAAATGAAGAGTAGGTAAGTCTGCTCAGTGTTAACCATCAATGCAAGTGAGCCACTCAGGACCCTTTGGAGGACCTGACGTGCTCTCTGATCTGTTAGTTCCTGTGATAACATCTGTTGGACACCCTCATGTTCCAGGCCCCAGGCTAGGCTATTGGGCAATTCCTTATGACTTGTGCAAATGTGGGTGAAGGGTGCAGCCTCTGCACTCTCACTGCAACTGTTCCGTAAATCTAAGAATATTTCAAAATTTAAAATAAAAGGTTCATGCACATGAAAACTGCAGTGATGGTAAGAAACACTATTTTCATGGACCTTAGTATTATATTTGTGCTTTCTTCTTTCTTCTCCTGGCAACCTGCATGGTGCAGGCTCAAGGTACCCACCCAGAAGACACAGCCTGCACGACAGACATGCTGCTGTAACAGTCAAATGCACTACTCTGCAGGCCATTTCTATCCCATATTGGTAAGAAAACTTACATAAATCAAATCTCTATACTGTGAAACAAAACCCTGGCTTTGAAGAAACACAGGAAACAATGTAACACATTTTACCATGAATTAACTTGCCAGCTTATTATTGGAAGTAGATATAGTGTTTGCATTAGGAAGTAGATATAGTGTTTGCATTATTTCTGTTAATTTTCAAGAATCGCTCTATGTAGCCTGACTGCTTTACTTGGCTTCCTGGAATTCTTTGTAAACAAAAAGTCCTAACAGAAAGTATAACCCTGAAAATAAATCTTTCTAAAGAATCAACACATTGGAAGTTCAGTTTTTATAATCTGGAATGCATAACACTTTGTTGTTTTAACCCTCAAGAAAATGAATTTCCAGGCTTAATGAATGCATTTCCAGTTTAATGAAATGTACTGACTCGTTCTATGCAGCTACCTTATTCACAGTAAGGCACTTTACTCTTCATGAGCTCTCTGTGGTAAAGAAACTAATGATCAAGACAATAGAATTACTTTACTTGGTGTTTTTTTGTTTTTGTTTTTGTTTTTGTACTCCATATCTCTTCAACAAGATTGGAAAGAATAAAAACACATGTAGTAAAATAAAAAATAAGTGAGAACTTGGATGGAAAGGAAAAATAAAATGAAACTACAAACAAGGATAGGTTAATGGCAGCCCAACAGCTTTGGGTGGGCAGCAAATCCCCCATTTAAAAAAATAACTCTGCATTATTATGAACATAGTTCTGGTATTCATAACACGAGGATTGGAAACCAGGTGTCATATTTTGCAATCACGCTTACCTTTGTTTCACGACTCTCAGAAAGTTTTTGGAAAACGTGCTGGTTTCGTTGCCCAGTTTGCTGGTCGATGCAAATCATCTGGCATCTGTGACAAGGCCCCACAACCTGGCAGGTGAGAAGGAAAACACAGCATTGCCACAAAAGTGACCAGAGCCTTGCACCTCAGAGGCAGGAAGCGCACAGAAATGCCCAGTCCCCTAATTACAGAGAGCCAGAACGCAGCACCTGTTCACCATCTCTGCTGGGGAAGCATCTGCCTTTGTTTGTCAGCTAAAAGACCACTGCTTAAGGGCTTTGCAGAGAAAGAAAAGAGGGACTGAGAATCTTGAGCGTTCTCAGGAAATGTTGAGCAATGGATTTGAGGAAGAAAAACACTCAGTGACTGAGAAGACAAATTGGAAAAAGAGAAAAGTCACAGGAAGCCGGGCACAGTGGCTCACACCTGTAATCCCAACACTTCAAGAGGCGGAGGCAGACCGATCACTTGAGGCCAGGAGTTTAGGACAACCCTGGCCAACATGGCATAACACTGTCCCTACTAAAAATACAAAAATTACCCAGAGTGGTGATGCACACCTGTAATCCCAGCTACTCAGGAGGCTGAGGAAGGAGAATCACTTGAACCCGGGAGGCAGAGGTGGCAGTGAACCAAGATCACACCACTGCATTCCAGCCTGGGCAACAGAGCAAGAAAGAAGAAGAAAGAAGAAAGAAGAAGAGGAGGAGGAGGAGGAGGAGGAGGAGGTCGCAGAGCCAGTGCTAGCCCCTGTGAGAAGGTCATCAGAGAGAACTTTCATGTGTCAATGCCCTCTGACCCAGCAACTTCGTGTCTAGGAATCCAACCTAAGAAAGGAATCAGAAGCCCAACCACAGTCGTGTACAAAGATTTATCCTCACATTATTCATAATAGGAAAAACTTGTTAACATCATAAACTTGTTAACATCATAGAGTGGAGAGAAATGATTAAGTAAATCATGCTACATATATATGATGTATATGGCACAGGCATTAAAATTATGTCATGCAGGTATTAAAAGGAATCTATAAAAACCTTTACATAAAATGGGGATATGTTTTTATAACTGTAATAAGTAGGAAAAAAATTATTTTAATATACATATCTGTATGCATATATATATATACACATATATAGATATATCCATATGTACCCAGACCTGCATTCCACACATACACAATACTTAAAACACATTGTTACAGTTTCTTAACACAGGTCATACTGTCTGGTGGAGCTTAAAATCCCCCATAATATAAACATAAGAAAGTATGCAGCTCAGCAATACTGAGACACTTCTTTTATTGCACATGTAAAAAGTGCAAAGGTACTTGATTTTTTTTTTTTTTTTTTTTTTTTTTTTGAGATGGAAACTCGCTCTGTCGCCCAGGCTGGAGTGCAGTGGCCGCATCTCAGCTCACTGCAAGTTCCGCCTCCCGAGTTTACGCTGCCTCAGCCTCCGGAGTAGCTGGGACTACAGGCGCCCGCCTATTTTTTTGTATTTTTTTAGTAGAAACGGGGTTTCACCATGTTAGCCAGGATGGTCTCGATTTCCTGACCTCATGATCCGCCCGTCTCGGCCTCCCAAAGTGCTGGGATTACAGGCTTGCGCCATTGCGCCCGGCACTTGATTTTCTTATAACCATTTTCTCCTCAGCTCACTCATGGGTAAAGACAAATTATGCATGAAATTAGAAACACTCACCTAATCTGGATGTGTCTTGGCCTGTTCCTGTTACTGGCGTGAAAGTTGCAGATACCAGGATGAAATCACTCATCAGACCCAAAGAAATTGGAGCCAGGACGGCACGAAGGCGGGGAGTTCATGCTTGCATTTCTGAGATAACGACTGTCATGGACTTTCTAAAATAACCCCACAAGAAATTCCTCCATGTCCTTCATGCATCTCATGCTTTTCAGGATCCATGTCTTGCATGTATGCACATAGTTCTAGACCGGATTTATCACTAGACATTCTTTAGGACTGCAGTTCAGATAAGACGTTCTTGAAGGAACATTTGCCTAGTAACAGCGTCTCCACCAATGAACTGATGCCAATTCTGACTTTGAGCCTCAGGAACCAATAAATTATGTTTTCAAGCAACTTGTATGAACTTATTTTTGCCCATGAAAGCTTTCCCTTACTCTCTCCTCTTCAGGTGCACCTGTGGCTTGCCATAGCTATGCATCCTAGTTTATAATCCTTTTTGCTTACTCCTGAATAAATTCATCACCTTAGGAGATTATTTTCTCTGGTGTGTTTTTTAAAATTTATCTTGTTTTTGTTTTTAATTGGGAAAAGTTTTCAATTAGCAATAATCACACCTCAGATAAACCTCATTGGCTCTGATACTGGCACTGTACAAAGGTCTAATTTTTTTTTTCAGGTTGATGCTCACATTCTGGCACTGGGTACTAAACCAGTGGAAATATAGGCTCCCTGTGGTACCAAAGTCAAGATTCCCAAGCCACATAAGCACCCAGAATATGCTGGAAAGGAGCTCTACCAAGGACTTGGCAAACCTGTGACCTCTCCAGATCTCATTTCCTTGTCTAGATCCTGGGCTGTATTTGGTGAGAACTATAACAGAGATACAGGGACTCAAGCCCAGGCCTGGCACTTGGTCGTGCTCAAGAGTGGAAATTATCACTATTATATACAAGGATCCCTGCAGTGGAACGAGGCTTTTGAAACACCACAAAGCCGTGCCCTCGAGGAGCCAGTGTGGCTCTTCGTTTCCTGCACCCTCTTACCTCTTCGCCTAGAAAACAGCTGATGCATAGGCCCAGCTCCTGTAGAAAGGAGGCCAGGGCCCTGAAGCTCACACCAGTCCCAGCCTCTAGCAGCCACCCCACAGGCAACACCTTCTGTAAAAATCCTGTCACTTCAATGAAAGACCCTCTTAGAACAGGTTCTCTAACTAGCAGAAGAAAGGGCATTTTCCAGACACTATTTTCTTTTACTTTTTTTTTTATTTTTGAGATGGAGTTTCACTGTTGTCGCCCAGACTAGAGTTTCGCTCTTATCACCCAGGCAGTTCCCTACAACCTCCACCTCCCGTGTTCTAGCGATTCTCCTACCTCAGCCTCCTGAGTAACTGGGGTTACAGGCGCCAGCCACCACACCTGCCTGATTTTCATATTTTTAGTAAAGACAGAGTTTCACCATGTTGGTCAGGCTGGTGTCAAACTCCTGACCTCAGGTGGTCTGCCCATCTCAGTCTCCCAAAGTGCTGGGATTATAGGCATAAGCCACAGCACCCAGCTACCAACACTATTTTCAAACACCAATGCAAAGAAAACAATTTCTTAAAACATCATCATTTTAAAGTTTCTTTTCTGGTATTCTTAGCAACTAGTATTTTAAAAACTTGTTTACTCACATATATATTCATTAAAAAGCAAGTCAAACAATACAGAAGCTTGAAGAATTAAAAGAGAAAGCACTCAGCAGCAGTGGTCCCCTTCTCCCCATCCATAGAGGCAGGTGCTGCTCATGTGGCTACAGACCATCCCAGGATATCCCAGATTGTCCCAAGCCATCCCAGACCATCCCAGACTGTGGCATGTAACTGCACACAACTGTGTATGTATGTGCACCTGTGTAAACAGACTTGCTGGGATCTCAGAACCCACTTGGAATTCTTTTTCAATTACTCTGCAATATGTAAGGACATCCTTCCATACCAGGACATGGAGAGCCACCTCATCCTTGCATTTTGCAATTTTCACAATGGATGGCCTGGCATTCCATGGGTTGAAACACCTAGTTCTTCTCCTTTGAAGCCATGTGAATAGTTTCTAATGCTTTCCTGTGATCAATAATTTTGCAATAAAGGCCTAATTCACATAACTCTCTTTCCTGTTTTTTTTTTTTTTTGTAGTATAGGCCAACAGGAATAAAAAATATTTATGACTTGACAATACCCAGTAAAAAATTGTTTTCCAAAAAAAAAAATTTTGTTTTCCAAAAGAGATGTGCTAGTTTCACTGTAATTGCTTCAGCACTGAGTATTATCATCAACAAACATCTTTTGAGCATTTGCTTTTTTTTTTTTTTTTTTTTTGGAGACAGGGTCTTACTCTGTCACCCAGGCTAGAGGGCAGTGGCTTCATCATAGCTCACTGCAGCCTTCATTTCCCAGGCTCAAGCAATCCTCCCACCTCAGCCTCCTGAGTAGCTGAGACCACAGGAACGTACCACCATGCCCAGCTAATTTTTTTTATTCAGTAGAGATGAGGTCTTGCTATTTTGCTCAGGCTGGTCTCAAACTCGTGAGCTCAAGTGATCCTCCTTCCTTGGCCTCCTAAAGCACTGGGATTTCACGTGTGAGCCACTGTGCCCAGCCAGGCATTTACTTTCTTGAAAGGTACAGTAGTGCCAGGCATGGTGGCCCATGCCTATAATCCCAATACTGGGAGGCTGAGGCCAGCAGGTCACTTGAGCCCAGGAGGTTTAAACTAGTCTGGCCAATGTGGTGAAACCCTGTCTCTACCAAAAATAAAAAATTTAGCCAGATGTGGTGGCACACACCTGTAGTCCTAGCTACTCAGGAGGCTGAGGCAGGAGGATTGCTTGAACCTAGGAGGCAGAGGTTGCAATGAGCCAAGATTGCACCACTGTACTCTACCCTGGACAACAGAGTAAGACCCTGTTTCAAAAAAAAAAGAAGAAGAAGAGAAAAGAAAGGTGCAGTATTAACCATATCTTATGCTCTTCAATGCTTGCACTGGACTAATGTGTATAGGTATGATTGATTGACTGATTGACTGACTGACAGGATCTTGCTCTGAGACCCAGGCTAGAGTACAGTGGGGAAATCTTGACTCACTACAGGCTTGAGCTTCTGGGCTTAAGCAATCCTCCCACCTCAAGGAGCTGAGACCACAGGTGCACAACACCACGCCTGGCTAATTTTTCTTTTGTGTGTGTGTGTGTAGAGACGGAGTCTTGCTATGCTGCCCAGGTTGGTAAAAGTATTTTTATACTTATTTTAATACTTGTATTAGCATTTCTATGGGATAGATTTCTACAAGTGCAATTATTGAGTCAAAGGGCATGCATGTTTTGATTTTTACTAGTTGCGGTCTGTTAAGAAAGGCGACCTAAAGAAAGCAAAGCCTGCTAAGTCATCTCAGGAAGGTTCCTTAAAGAGTCTTCCTTGTATTTATGTCTCCAGATATCTGGAGAGGCACAGGTGCTACTGTTGCCAGATAAGTTTCTGAGAGTAATCTCAGTCTAGTTCTACTTCTCTTCCCTTTTCTCTTTCTTTTTCTTTTCTTCCTTTCTTCCTCCCTCTCACTCTCCACCTATCAGATAATGTATATTCAGTGTCTATTTTATGCCCAGCAGGATGTGAAACAGTAGGCATTTTTTAAAACATGGTAGAGACACAGGGATAGAAAATAGGGAAAAGTAAGTAAGGATGGAGGGATGAGGGAAATGGCAGGAGGCTAGTGCCAGAGATGGGCTTGTGGGAGAGAATGTAGGAGATAATATAGATTGCTTGTCAAGGGGGAGCAACTGCCAGGGTAAGAGGAAGTCTAGGGAGTTGAAAACATCATTGGGACATTTTGTTGTGCCATGAAATTTATTTCCTATATCCCAGACCTCTAAAATTCTTTAATAAAGACTCAAATGACTGTTTACTGCTTTCCTAGATGTTAGAGTAGTGTTCCTTCTGAGTGCACAGCCTGAATACGAGGTAGCTCGTTATAGTCAGTTTATACCAGTGGCTAATTACACTACTATAGCTTGAGTACTCCTTATCCAAAATGCTTGGAACCAGAAGCATCTTGAGATTTTTTTTTTAATTTTGGAATATTTGCATTATATAGCTCTGGTATACTTACCAGTTGAGCATCCCTAATTCGAAAATCTGAAATCCAAAATGCTCCAATTGTCATATCCTTTGAATGTCATGTCAGTGCTCAAAAAGCTTTATATTTTAGATCATTTCAGATTTCAGATTTTTGGATTAGGGATGCCCAGCCTGTATTACAGAATAATTTCAGCCCCCACTAAAGAACAGAGCACATTCTCTGGCATTAGATATTCCTTATCTCTCCTGTCCATTTCTTCCCTCAACAACTACTGATTGAGCACTGACCCTGGGCCAGTGTCGTTCAAGGACCTAGAGGTACAGCAGGGAATAAAACAGACTTGGTCTCACCCTCCTACACACTGCAGGAATAAGCAGAACGTGACCCTGCAGCAGGTCAGGAGCATCCTTTCCAAGAAGGTGACATCTGACCTGAGACACTTGGACAACATGCCAAGCAGAAGGGATGGCAAGGGCTAAGGCAGGAAGGGTAGTTGTTTAGGGAACAGAGAGAAGGTCACTGTGACAGAGGCAGAGAGGGAAGGGGTAATGAGCTTAGAGATAGTGGCAGCATGGGATCTCATGGGGCCTTGTCAATCATGTGAGGAGCACAGATTTTAGCCTAAGACCTTTCTCCTCTTTCTCATATCTTTGAGGCCCATAACAAAGGTTTTGGGAGTCCAAAGCCGGGAAAAGAGGACATCCTGGTGGCTTTGCCTCTGACAATCTCTTTCCCAGCCACCAGCAAAGGCAGAAAAAGGTGAAGCGTGTGGAGGAGGGGGTGGCCATGGGCACAGAGGCACCGCCAGGCTTCTGGGCCTCCCTCCACAAGCTCCAGACTGCCACACAGTCCAACAAGTTTCAGGAGGATGACAGTCTCATGACACGAGCATTACAAAAAACCAGAGTTTAAGCCTAGACATAACGACAGCATGGAGGCAGCACCGAGCCCTCTGATGGGACACACCTTCTGTGGCTTGTGTGAAAGTGACCACTGCCATCCTCTTGGGGAATAAAGGATGGATTATTCCATGGGGTGTCTCAGAAGGCTGAGCTGACATAACCTCCCACCAAGATTTTGTAGTTAAGAGACAAGGACAGGGAGGGAGTCCCACCTGCAGCTATCCAGGTCTGGGATTGAGGTCAATCTTCACTGACAACCCTGGAGGAAGGATAATAGAACTTCCCCAAACTTACCTGGAAATGCAAAGAACCAATTGAAATCTCATCCCATTTCTCTTCTTCAAAAGCCCTTTTTCCATTGATAATAATATTGGCACGAAAACGCAAGCTGAGATCCTTCACTGAGAATAATTCCTGCTTTCCATTCTCATCACTGTTTAAGGCAACCAAAAAGAGTAAGTGGGGGGAGGGTGGCAGATAATCACACCACTGTAATAATTCATCATGCCTGCCATGCAACACCTACCTAACTTCATCAGCTCTACTGTGGCCTGTGCCCTGAATAATCAGAACAGACTTTTACCATGAGTGCAAGGCCAAGAGACACACATCTGCTAAACAGGCATCAGGGCCTCCCCTGGGATATGGTCCCATCTCTAGTGAGAGGCCCACAAGAGCCAGGCAAAGGATGAGCAGATCTTAGCTGAAGAGATGAAGGACTTTGGAAATCAGAAGAACAGAGCTCCAGTGAAGAAGGAACTTCTGAGAACATACCAGTTCTATAAGGTGGGGCGGCATAAGGCATTTAAAGACCTGTCAACAGGCTTAATGATCAAAGACCTAAAAAGCACTGAGATCTCACTCCCTTCCCCCACCCTTCTTTTCACAGGTGTTGAGATCTCACCCCTTTTCTCAGGTATTAAAACATTATAAATAAAGAGGACAGTATTTCCTAATTTCCATTCTAGTTGCAGTTTTAACTAACATCTGCTATTTTTCTAATTCCTTTTTTTTTTTTTTAATGAGACAAGGTCTTGCTCTGTCACCCAGACTGGAGTGCAGTGGCACAATCTCAGCTCATTGCAGCCTTGACCAGGATCGCAGGCTCAAGTAATTCTCCTGCCTCAGCCTCCCAAGTAGGTGGGACTACACGCATGTGCCACTATGCCCAGCTAACTTATTTTTATTTTTTTTAGAGATGGGGTCTCACTATATTGCCCAGGCTGGGTTTGAACTCCTGGGCTCAAGTGATCCTCCCAACTCAGCCTCTCAAAGTGCTGGGATTTCAGGTGTGAGCCACTGTGCCTGGCCTATTTTTGTAACTCTTGTTTATTTTTGTAATTTTTATTTATTGTCATAAGGTTCCCAAAAAAAATGGCCTTCTGCACTCCCCACCCCCACCCAGAAGAATGCACTGAAAATACATCTTAAAACTTCTCTGACAAAAGAACACATTCTGTATGATCCCACCATATTAAGTTGAAGAACAGGTGAAACTAGCTATGCTGAAAGAAGTCAGAATAGTGGTGACCTTCAGTGAGGTTGACTGGGATGGGGTACAAGGGAGGTTTCTGGAGTACATTCTTAGCTTGATCTAGGTAGTGGCAGTAGATGGTAAAGTCCCAAAATACTTAATGTGTTTATCAGCAGATACTTTGCCTCATTCACCAGAAAAAGGGTAGCTGTTGTACCAGGAGATTGATCTGAAAATGATGGCGCATGGGTGTATACATCTGTAAAACTTTATTTAACTGTGTACTGATGATTTTTGTACCTTTTTGTGCTTCAATAAATTTTTAATTGCTTAAGTTGGTGTGGGGTAAATCCTCAGGCATGGTTAGAGTATGCCCCAGAGACAGAATTGAAAGACTATGGGATTGGGAAGGAGGAGTCCCAAGATTATATCCCAATCCCCTTTGAATGGCAAACAATGTATAAAAAGCCAGAGACCAGGATACCTGAGTCTGGTTTTGCCACTTACTAAGGGCAACTCCCACAACCTATGAAGACTACGGTTTCCTCATCTGCAACAAAAGGGTTAGCACTTTTCCAGTCCTGAAATCCTTTGATTCTGGATCAACTCTCTGG
Organism: Theropithecus gelada; assembly: GCF_003255815.1. Classification (NCBI taxonomy): domain Eukaryota; kingdom Metazoa; phylum Chordata; class Mammalia; order Primates; family Cercopithecidae; genus Theropithecus; species Theropithecus gelada. The sequence goes on along the minus strand of NC_037686.1, from coordinate 28,231,636 downwards.
GTTATAAACCCTCAGTTTGGGCTTCGTAAAAGGGCATGTTTTATGTCCAAAAGCTATCGTGGTTAACATGTTCATGATAGTCTCTCAAATTTGCAAATAACGCACAGAGAAATACCTAGCAGGGGACCCTCGCTCTGCTCTTGAACCACCTGCCCAGCAGGCCCGCCCTGCTAGAAACTAGATGGTAGGGAATGTGGGCCCTCCTGGTAGGAACTGGGGTTGCAGCAAGCCTGTCCCCACCTCCTGTCTTTCTACACCAAGAACCCCAAAAAACTGCATACCCACTTTTTCCAGGACTCTGGATGCCTGAGGAAAAGGGTCCCTCAGTGCCAGGAGAACTCAGTGAATACCCAGAGAACATGCGACTGCATCATACTTTTGCTCCCAAAGACAGCAAGCTGGGCCACAGTATGAGAATGATGTATGTTTTCAACAACGGCTAGAAACAAGAATGACTACAAATAGCCCACCCTGCAGAGGTGGAGGAGGTGGCCTTAGTCAGCTTTATTAAGCTGTATTTGTATGTCTTTGCAAATATATATGTGTGTGTACTTGACCACGTGGCACATGACAGTCACAGCGCGGTTAGGGGTGAGCCACTAACACAACACTCATCTCTGGCCTGTGGACCAGGAATGAGGAGACCGTCCCAGTCATCCTGTGGCATGAGAGCTGGGTGATCTTTCCTCATTGCCTGGCTACGCTGGAACTTCAGTTTGCTCCAATGAACAACGAGAGGGTTGGCCCAACCATGACCCTTTCTGGAGCTGACCTCTTAACACTGTTAGGGTCCTTGGGAAGGCATCAGGTGGGAGTGGACAGGGAGGGGTGCTGGTTCCATCTGTGGCACGTCTTTCAAATAAAGCGTGCCTGCAGTTACAACTTTAAAAGGTTTCATAACCACTCTTTTTTAGCCTTTAAAATGACTGTGTGAAGTAGGGCAGAGATCCTCGGGGACAGGGGACAGTGGGAGGGTAGACAATAAAAGTTGGCCAAATGGTGGCAGTTCAATTAAAACAAACATTAAAAAATTGAATGATTAAAAAGTGAGAGCTAGGGGTTCTCCATTAACCATCTTGAGTATATCAAAAATGATCTTTGTAAGATAAAAGATAATCCTCTATAAAGATGAATGGAAGCTGGATGAAAGGTCCTGCTTACTTCTCAGGGCCTCAGTTTCTCATCTGTAAATGAAGCCGGGCTGAACTCTCAGATCTCTCCTCCCCAGGTGGGGGCCAGGCCCTGCTCCCAGTGGCAAATGGTTATGCTTGTCTGCTAGTCCCGAGGTATGAGGTCTTACCTGGTGTTTAGTTGCTGGTGAAGTTCCAAAATACTTGATGTGTTGATCAGCAGATACTGTGCCTCGTTCACCAGAGAAAGGGTGGCCATTGTACCAGGAAGTTGATCTGAAAATGATGGAGTATTTAAGAGAAGAGTTGCTTTCTCAGAATGCCAGTGAATCATGTTTCCATAGACTTGTATTTTTTTAAAAGGTAGAGACTATTTCTACAAGGGAAAAAAAGTGACGCCCTGGCAATAATAAAAATATCCTAAGTATGGTGCACATGTCTCAATAAAGAGGGAAAAGGAGATCCCAGAATATTCTGTTTAAAATAACCCGGAGAAAATAACAATAAGGGCTGGGCACAGTGGCTCAGCTCTTTGGGAGGCTGAGGTGGGAGGATTACATGAAGCCAGGAGTTCGACACCATCCTGGCCAACAAGGTGAAACCCTGTCTCTACTAAAAATACAAAAATTAGCCAGGTGTGGTGGTACACACCTGTAATCCCTACTACTCGGGAAGCTGAGGCAGGAGAATCGCTTGAATCCGTGAGGCGGAGGTTGCAGTGAGCCGAGGTCACACCGCACACTGCACTTTAGCCTGGGTGACACAGCAAGACTCTGCCACAAAAATATTTAGAAAATTTAAAAAATAAAACAAAAAATGCTGAGATGAAATTGTTCCAGCAAATTAGACTTGGAGGCAAGACTTGGAGGAGGAGGGGTGATGGCAGGTGAGTCCTTCCCCAGGATAGGACGGAGCAAGGCAGAGAGCCTTGGTGAGGGCAAAAGGCCCAGGGAGAGCTTCTGAATCTAATCAGGGAAAAGCTGTTTGCCCTTGGGCAAGTGCCAGATATTGACTTTCGAAATAGATAGTAGATGTTTAAAAACTACTAAAAGGAAGGCCAGGTGCGGTGGCTCAGGCCTGTAATCCCAGCACTTTGGGAGGCCGAGGCAGGCAGATCACCTGAGGTCGGGAATTTGAGACCAGCCTGACCGACATGAAGAAACCTCGTCTCTAGTAAAAATACAAAATTAGCTGGACGCAGTGGCACATGCCTTTAATCTTAGCTACTCAGGAGGCTGAGGTAGGAGTATCTCTTGATCTCGGGAGACAAAGGTTGTGGTGAGCTGAGATCACGCTATTGCACTCCAGCCTGAGCAACAAGAGTGAAACTCCGTCTCAGCAACAACAGCGAAACTCTGTCTTTAAAAAAAAAAAAAAAAAAAAAAACTACTAAAAGGGGGACGAAACTATTGAAAGAAAATATTAAGTGTATTCAGAATAGCTGGCACCCTATCACCCAGCTGCCATCTCCCTTTGGCAGGCCCAGCATCACTATCATTATAGATGAAAAGGTTTGCCTGGGCCAGGACCTACTGAGCTGTCTCCAAATCAGGTGTGTGGACCCCAGAGTAGATGCAAACGGATACTTTTGAGAGAATTACCCTCCAGATCTGCCACTTGCATATATGCTCTTTGCTAAAATGGCTCTGCCAGAGAAGGGAGGTGTAATCCCAGCGCTGTCCACAAAGACCCTGCCTCTTTCACAGAGGAAAGGCCAAGGTCTCCTAAGGCACACTCCCTCAGGGACCAACAACCTCCAGGGTAGAAGACAAAAGCCCCATTCGAAACCCTGGAGTCTGAGCTGAGAAAATAAAAGGCTCTAAAGCCTGGGCGAATGATCCTCCTGTAGGCCAGATGGATTCCAATTATTTGCTGTCCACAAAACCGCAGGACCTAATTAAGTTGTCAAGTGACAGATGATGAAAGGCATTTCAATCTTAGAGCCCAGTGCTTCGGTCACATACTTCAGAAGAAATGTTTGAATGACAGTGCACTAACGAAACCCCTTTCCGTAGCCCTTTATTTAAGCTTCTCAGAAGAGACCCGAGGCTGAACACCAGCTATTCTGGCCATGAGTGACAGTCATTCATGGGAGTGGGAACCAATGGCAGGGTGCCCAGCCACCTCATTAAGAGACTTATTTTTGCTAATTTTTTTATGTTTAATAATTATTTTTCAAAATGTATAATATACTTAGGTTGCTTTGATCAACTATGTACTACTAAAAATTACGGGCTGGGTGCAGAGGCTCATGCCTGTAGTCCCAGCACTTTGGGAGGCCAAGGTGGGAGGATTACTTGAGCTCAAAAGTTTGAGACCAGCCTGGGCAACGTGGGAGAAACCTCATCTCTATTTAAAAAAAAAAAAAAAAATTAAAAAAAAGAACTCAATCCAGAAGAAATTTTCTAGCACTTAAACTCTCACAATCACAGTAAACTTTAAAAAATGTTTATCCATGTCAATTTATATACACATTTTAATTTCACAGAAGTATGATAGGGTAGTAGTCAATAAAAGATTTCCAAGTACAGAATACATAACACTAAGATAAAATTCTGTTGAGAACATGGAAAGGAAATACAAGTTGAAGAAGGAAAGGGAAAGAAATAAAAGACTGACCACTAAAAGATAATTCATTTATATATATATATATATAATCTATATATGAAAAGGAAAGAAAGAAAACTGACCATTAAAGGACAGCTTGTTCTCTCTCTCTCTCTCTCTCTATATATATATATACACACACACACACACACAATGTATTTTGTAACGAATACTCACGAGATTCAAATTGCTATGGTTTAAAAAATGCTACAGTACTGAGATTCTATTGGCTATGTTGAAAAGAATAATGTACAAGTTTAAATTTAAAATGACAATGTTTACAATGTGCTGGAAATCATATCTTTGGAGCTGTTTAAACTATTTTCAAAATTTAGATGACAATGTAAAAATGTATGAGTGAGGAATCCAGTTTTTAAAAACCCTTCTAAGGTATACCAACTCAAAAACACTGTTTCAAGACCAGTGACTGAGACTGCCAGAGAACATGGCACCCTAAGGGGCATCCTCTAAGTATAAGTAGTCACAAGCTGACACTCCCTGATTCTGCATCGTGCAGGGAGCAGGAAGACAAGCTTTCTTCTTTCCTCTGCACCCACCACCTTCGTTCCACCAAGGCCCCATCTCCCACCAGGACAGTCCCAGCTGCCGCCCACCTGTGCCTTTACTGCCTGAGTTTCCCACTCAATGCAGCCCCCTTGCCAAGTCAGGGTTGACTTTCTAACACAAGCAGTGTTATGAAGCTTCTCAGCTTAGAATCCTCCGGTGAGTCCCGCAGCCACAGAAAAAGTACTACTGACTCCTCAGTAGCACACTCGTCCCTTCTTCCCATCTGTCCCCCATCACTCCCCTGCTCACATCTGACCCTCTAAACCCTTCTCTGAGCCCATGAATGCCAAGCCCTGCCACACTGCTCCCCGGTAACCATCCCGCCTCTGTCTGCTTGAAAAACTCCTACTCCTCTTTTAAGACGCAGCTCCAAACTCACCTCCTCCCTGAAGCCCTCTGTGACTCATTCCAGGTGTAGAGGATTCTGCCCTTTATGTAAACCTTTATTACATCTCTTACATTGTAGTATCACTGTCTGCTGGTGATTGCTCTCACCAACCGAGACCCCAAAGGACCAGGACTAAGGCTTAATGATCTCAGCCAACCTTCTGAAAACCCAGCAAACCCCAGGTAGGCCATGGGTGCTATGAATAATTGGCACTTAGAGATTTCACTGCTGCTCTCTTCTCCAGATAATTTACAAGGGTGGCGTGCAGGTCCTGACAAACCCCACTCCTTTCATGTCTCTACCCCTGGAAATGCCTATTTCTCTCTCCCCTTTAATCATGTCTCTAAGCTTATCCATAGCCCAAACACCACCATCTAACTTCAATAAAATGAGTATAAATCTATTCCCCTTTTCTATCACACAGCAACTCAAATTCTTAACAGCTTATGGCATGAAAAATCATCAGAACTTTAAAAAGTCTAAGTACATTACATCCTTTGACTCCTCTCTATAGCATACACTTTTAGGGATTTATAGGTTAAACTATGGAGGGCTGCCTTAGACCCAGTTTTCAGTCCATATATGGTCAAATGCTATTAGTTTGATTTATTTATTTTATGTTTTAGAAACATAAAACATAAAATATTACTGTCGACCAGACTGGAGTGCAGTGGTGTGATGATAACTCACTGCAGCCTCGAATTCCTGGGTTCAAAAGATCCTCCCATCTCAGTCTCCCAAGCAGCTAGGACTACAGGTGCCTGCCACCATACCTAGTAATTTTTTAATTCTTTTTGAGACAGAGTCTCACTTTGTTACCCAGGTTGGAGTACAGTGGTGTGATCTCAACTCACTGCAACCTCCACCTCCCAGCCTCAAATGATCCTCCCACCTCAGTCTCCCAAGTAGCTGGGACTATAGGCATGCACCACCATACCTGGCCAGTATTTCTATTTTTTGAAGAGATGGGGTTTCATAATTTTTGTATCTTATTTTGCAGATACAGGGTCTTGCTATGTTGCCCAGGCTGGTCTTGAACTCCTGGGCTTAACAAATCCTCCCTCCTCGGCCTCCCAAAGTGCTGGGATTACAGGTGTGAGCTACCACGCCCAAACTCTAAATGCTATTTGGATTACAAACTAGTTCCTCTGGGAACTGATCACTAGGCCAGGTAATACATGAACAAATTGGTAATCATTCATTCATTCATCTAGCCATTTATTGAGCAACTATACGCCAGGTGCTATTTTAAGCATGGGGGGACAGCACTGAAGAAAACAAGCAACAATCCCTATCCTCATAGAGCTTACATCTTCTAAAAGGAAAACAGAACAAACTAAGTGAGCAAAATATATAGTCAGAAAGATGTGGGAAAAAAAAGTGCCACCGAGAAAAATGAGACAGGGAAGGTTGCTACGTTGCTGCAGATTCAGGTGCAGGATGCTGTTCTGAAGAGGGTTGCTAACCAGCCTTCCCTAAGGAGGTGACATTTGAGCAGACACAGGAAAATGATCTTTTCCGCACATCTGGGACTATTAAAAGTACCTTCATCTCTACTGCCTCACTTCATTCTAACAATGGTTTATGGTGGGAAAAATTGCCGAAACTTATAAAAGTCTGAGGAGCTGAGGTCTATAGAAGTTGAGGCACCATGGGGTTCAAGGATTTACCAAGGTCACGCCATTGTTTGGTGTTAGAGCTAAAAGCTAGCAAGCCAGATTTCCTTGCTTCCAGATCCAATCTGAGGACATAGCAAGCTATTGGGGTTTTTATCTAATACAATTGGATTAATTGTGATTTTTGAACATGCAGGAGTGAGGCTGAATATTTGGGCAGAGGCTGGGCAGCTGGCTTTATGCCCTCCTCAGCTTCCTTAAGGGGATCATGGAGCCCACTTCTCCTGCTGACCTGGGGCTACTGCAGCAGGTTTCTGCTAAAGGCTGACCACACCTGCTTTCCATACATGAGCAAGTCACCCGTAAGTGCAGTTCATGTGCTGTTTTGATGTGTGCAAGGGTAAGCCAGGGTTCCTGTCCTCTAAGAACCAATTCAAAATGTAATACCTTTTCCATGTTTCTTCTTTGCATTCCTTTGAAAGTTTGAACTTTGTTTGATCAAATGACAAGGACGGCCAAAAAATGTTGACAACCAGCTTGAAATTTTTTCTCCACAGTCATAAGTATTTACTCTGGCAAAAGAGAGAGAGAAAGGGTGAACTCTTACAGCGTATTTATTTAAATAATAATCTAAATTGCAAAAAGTTAGATTACAAAATGAAATGAAACAAAACATTGCATGAGTCCTGAAGAGAAGGCAGCCTGAAGTGTCAGATGCTGCAAGGAGATTTCCAAGGCAGGAAGACCTGCCATCTGGGGCTTGTGTGAAGCTTTCAGACCAAATAAAAAGCTTAAACATTTCTCCTGGAAAGACCTTTTTTACTATTAATTATTGACACAGAGAACCACAAAGCTTAGAATGTGGGAACTTCCAGAGTGATATATTGCTTTCAGAAGCCCTTGAACCCAGAAATGTGTCCTATTTTTTCACCATGGGCCTGATTGAAATATCTTCTCTCACATGGACTGACATGTTTGGTTTGTAAAATGAACACTGTGCCTGTGAGTTACAGATATAAGTACTGCATTTATCAATCTGGTGTTTGAAAACTCAAGAATCCTCTAGAATTTTGTTATCCAAAATTTATCGTTCTGACTGAAAATGTGCTAAATGGATGTGTAAGTTGGTGACATTGGTGCAAGTACTGGCGAGAAGATGTAGAGTGTGCTTCACTCTTTATCCTACAAGGTGGGGACCAGTGCCCAGGATGCTCCACTGTGTCAAGCACAATCATCACATCATCACCTTTGTGCTTTCCTGGGGGTATAGCCCTTCACACTCCCAGAGTGATCCTCTGCCTATCATCCACAGCACTAATGACTGGGGTCCAACTTGGATGTAGCTTTAGCATTTAACAGATCATTTCCTGCCTTGCATGATAGCATATGTTCAGGGCAGTGCACAAAGATGTCCAATATGGTTTGATACCATGCAGTATCACCATCTACCGAGCACAGACCTACCCACTAATGAGTGCATTGTGTTAACTGGTAGGCAATCAGCACTTTGAAAGCTTTTTATTATACATAAATATTTAGTGAAGTGTTACACAGTTAACTGTTTTAGTATGTGGGTGGGGGTGAAAGGGGAATTGGTTGGGGCTTAAGATAGGATAAATTTCCCAAGATTGGAAAATTTGCTATTCCACATGTATTCAGGTACAGATAAGATTAGATAAAAAGGGATGCAGACATTTGATTTGTTCAATAAAAAGACTTAGAAACATGTACAATCAATAAACAAAATAGCAATGCTAGTACATTCAACCCCACTTTACATTTCCTAGAATTCAATAGATGATTTATCATCAGCAACCCAGATTAGATAATAACCTATAACATGGGTATATAATCTATGAGTTATCACCTGAAAGCTAGGCTTTAGAAACCTGAGAGATGTCTTGATAACCCCCTCACCCCCAGCCTCCTTATCCAATCATCAGCTAGTTCAGGTTATTCTATTTCCAGAATATATACCTGCAGCTTCCTGACTTTCTCTCTGACCCTGGTCCAAGCCTCCATCTTGTCTCACTTGTGTTGCTAACACAGGTGCTTATGTGGCCTTCCTGCTTGCACCCCTTCCCCCTTCCAGCCACTCCACAGGCACCAGCCCGTCTTCTCAACATGCAAATCAGGTATTTTCCCTCCCCATTAAGCCTCCTCTGGAGTGTGGCAATGCCCTCCAGACTGTTCCTTCTGCATCACCTTGTCTTCCCACCCCTCACCGTCCTCTTGACACTGTCCCAGGCTCTGACGGGAACAACATGGGCATTCTAGTGGGAGGGACTAAAGATCAATAAACAGATATATATTAACTTGGAAACAACAAAGGCAAAGGAGATGAATACAACAGGGGAAATGGAGAGGGAAGGGCTGGTTTCTGTGGGTAGTCATGTGGCCCTCTGAGAAAGGGGCTTTTGAGCAGACACCTGTTGGAGTTGAAACTGACAGAGGTGAGAGAACAAGCCCTGTGGAGGTATAACTAGGGGAATAGCACCAGGCAGAGGGAACAGCAAGTATAAAGACCTGAGAAGGGAGCATGCTTGGGAGGTTTGAAGACCAAAGAGCCAAGAGTGTAGTTAGAGAGAAGCATGCGAGGGAGAAATGGGCAGCAACTAGACTGAAGGGTAGCAGAGGATAGACTGCATAGGGCATTACTCTTTTCCCCTCTTTGTCAGCCTGTCAATAAAGCTGAGAGTTTCACCTGCTTCAGAGTCTCACCTGTCAGCACAGACCCTGCTTTGGCGAATCTGAGTCTGTTCACTATTTTCCTCAAGAGGCACCTCTATAGGCTCCATCCCTAATGAACAAAGGTTAAAAACAAATTTAACATTGTGTAAAAACAACAGCTACTTGACTTCAAAATATACTACAAAGCTATGGTAACCAAAACAGCATGGTACTGACATAAAAATCGACATATAGACCAATGTGACAGAACCAAAATATAAATCCACACATTTACAGTCAACTGATTTCTGAATTAGAGCAAGAAGAGTTCTCTTCAATAAATGGTGCTGGAAAAAGTAGATTACCATATGCAGAAGAATAAAACTAGACCCCTATCTTTCACCATATACACAAATCAACTCAAAATGAATTAGAGACTGAAATATAAGACCCAAAACTATTAGACTACTAGAAGAAAACATCAGGGAACTGCTTCAGGACATTGGTCTGGACAAAGAATTTTTGGATAAGACCTCAAAAGCATCAGCCACAAAAGCCAAAATAGAGAACTAGAATTACAGCAAACTAAAAAGCTTCTGTACAACAAAGGGAAACAACAGAATGAAGAGACAACCAACAGAATGAGAGGAAATGTTTGCAAAACATCCATCCAGCAAGGGTTAATAACCAAATATATAAGGAAATCAACAACTCAACAGTGAAAAAAAAACCAAGTAATTCAATTTTTTTAATGAGCAAATAATCTGAATAGATATTTCTTGAATGAAGACATGCAAATGGCTAATCGATACATTTTTTTAAATGTTCAACATCACTAATCATCAGGGGAATGCAAACCAAAACCACAATGAGACTTCACCCCAGTTAGAATGGCTATTATCAGAATGACAAAAAAATAACAAATGCTGTTGAGGATGCAGAGAAAGGGGAACTCTTACACACTGTTGGTGGGAATGTGAATTAGTATAGCCATCATGGAAAAGACTACTGGGGTTCTTCAGAAAACTAAAAATAAAAATACCATATGATCCAGCAATCCCACTTCTGGGTATTTATCCAAAGGAAAGGAAAATCAGAGGAAAAAAAGAATGGTGGATAGGAGACAGGACTAATGTACAGCTCCCAGTTAGATGGACAGAACAGCATGTAGAGACTCACGATGTGAACTTTTGCTCCACGAACCACTGCAGGAACATACCAGGAAAACTGATAAAATTCACAGACACTTTGAATGAAGCAGCTTGCTGCTCCAAACACCACAAGATAGCCAAAAATTTGAGTTCCCAAAGAGTGAGAAGGCAAGAAGTTGGCCTCTGAACACACACCCCCATTGAGGAACCTGAAAATCCAGATCACAAGAGAAGGATTTAACCTTACCTAGAGCTGAAATGGATTTAGGGAGCCAAGTAAAATATAAAAGTAGAAGAAGGAGTGGGAAGCGTCCTGTAGGGACTCCTGGTCCCCAGCTTGAACCCCAGGAAAGCCATTCCTGGACTTATCTCACAGGGGTCCTTGGGGAAGGGAAGGCAGCCAGTGGAAATGGGGAGGGGCCACAGGGTGAAGGAAGTTCCTAGCTTGACTTTGTAATAATTTTAACTGAGCACAAACTTTCCTAAGTAGAATCCAGAGGAGGAGACAAAAGGGAAGTAAAGATGCAAGCGTAGAAGCTGCAGCCATTGGTCCTGACTGGCAGGGAGGAGCAAGGCCTGAGAGCCCTGCTTGCTTTCTCAGCAGGAGGCTTGTAACCTGGGGCAAGATCTCAGCCCTGCTTACCAGATGCTTGTACCGAAACCTCAGCGCAGCTGGGGAGGCACAGTGGGAGTGAGACTGACCTGGCTGCCTGTGTGGGAGCTGGGTGAGGTCTGTCACTGCCAGCTTTCCCCCATGTCTCTGGAGACCTATTTGACACAGCAGAAATGGCCAAAATTTCCCTGGGAACGTAACTCCATTCGTCTGAGAACCAGTCCCCCACCCCCAGAGTGGCCACAGCAAGTCCTGCCCAAGGAGAGTATGATCTCAGACCCACCTAACCTGCCTCCACCTGATTGGTTTTTCTCTACTTGACCTGATAGCCAAAGACAAAAGATATGATCTCTTGGGGGCTCTGTGGCCCTGTTTATTATCTGAGAAACCCAAGTACCTATCCTAGCCAAGGCAGGGCAAGATTATATCCCCCTTCTACTGCTGCAGCTGGTGTTCTCTTGAAAGCACCACCTTCTGGCTGGAGGCCAACGAACTCAAGCCATTACAGCAACTCATAAGACAACAACTCTGCTCCAAAGAAGGAGAAAACAACAGCTCATTCCACCACCTGCAACACCCTGGCTAACCAGAGGTCCTGAGTGTGTCCATGTGACAACTTCACTGCTAACATAACCAGCATTCAAGAAAACCAGCGCACTAAACAAAACTACAACCAAGGACTAAAACCAATGCACTAAAACAAAACTACAACGAAGGACTCCCACAGAGTCCGCTTTACTCCCCTGACACCTTCACTAGAGCAGGTGCTGTTATCCATGGCTGGAAGACCTGAATGTGAATCACATCACAGGACTCTTCGCAGACAGTTCTTAGCACCACCCTGGAGCCCCAGAGTTCCGCTGAGTGGCTAGAACCAGAAGGGCAATAACAATCAGTGCAGTCTGGCATTTTAGAAGCCGTATCCATATAGGAAGGGGGAGAGCACAACATCAAGAGAGCACCCCTGGGACAAAAGAATGTGAATAGCAGCCCTTGAGTTCCGTATCTTCCCACTGAAACAGTCTATCCAAATGAGAAGTAACCAGGAAAGTCATTTTGGTAATATGACAAAACAAGATTCTATAACACCATCAAAAGATCATTCTAGCTCTCAGCAACGGATCTAAACCAAGAGGAAATATCTGAATTGCCAGAAAAAGAATTCAGAAGACTGACTATTAAGCTACTTAAGGAGGCACCAGAGAAAGGTGAAAACTATTTTAAAGAAATTTTTTAAAATACAAGATATGGATGAAAAAGTCTCCAGAGAAATAGATATCATAAAGAAAAGATGATCACAACTTCTAGAAATGAAAGACATACTTAGAGAAATGCAAAATACACTGGAAAGTTTCAGCAATAGTATTGAAAAAGTAGAAGAAAGAACTTCAGAGCCCAAAGACAAGGCTTTCAAATTAACCCAATCCAACAAAGACAAATACAAAATAATTTTAAAAAATGAAGACTCCATGAAATTTTGGATTATTTTAAATGACCAAACATAAGAATAATTGGTGTCCCTGAGGAATAAGAGAAATCTAAAACTTTGGAAAACCTATTTGAGGAAATAATCTAGGAAAACTTCTCTGGTCTCACTAGAGATCTAGACATCCACATATAAAAAGCTCAAAGAATACCTGGGAAATTCATTGCAAAAAGATTATCACCTAGGCACATAGTAATCAGGTTAGCTAAAGTCAAGATGAAGAAAAGAATCTAAAGAACTGTGAGGCAAAAGCATCAGTAACCCAAAAGGAAAACCTAGCAAATTAACAGCAGATTTCTCAGCAGAAATCTTGCAAGTCAGAAAGGATTGGAGTCCTATCTTCGCCTCCTTAAACAAAATAATTATCAGCCAAGAATTTTGCATCCAGTGAAACAAAGCTTCATAAATGAAGGAGAGATAGTCTTTTTTAGAAAAACAAATACTGACAGAATTTGTGACTAACAATCCAGCACTACAAAAAAAAAAAAAAATGGTAAAAGAAGTCCTAATCAAAATACCATCATCATTATTCACAGAACTAGAAAAAAATAATCCTAAAATTTATATGGAAACAAAAAAAAGCCCATTTAGCCAAAGCGAGACTAAGCAAAAAGAACAAATCTGAAGGCATCACATTACCCAACTTCAAACTATACTACAAGGCTATTTTTACCAAAACAGCATGGCGCTGGTATTAAAAAGCAGGCACACAGACCAATGGTACAGAATAAAGAACCCAGAAATAAAGCCAAATACTTACAGCCAACTGATTTTTGACAAAGCAAATGAAAACAAAGTGGGGGAAGGACACCGTATTCAACAAATGGTGTGGAGATAACTGGCAAGTCACATGTAAAATCATGAAAATGGATCCTCATCTCTCACCTTATACAAAAATCAACTGAAGATGGATCAAAGACTTAAATCTAAGACATGAAACCATAAAAGTCTTAGAAGATTGGAAAAACCCTTCTAGATATTGGGGTAAGCAGAGAATTCATGACCAAAACCCCAAAAGTAAATGCAACAAAAACAAAGATAAATAGATGGGACTTAATTTAAAAAGCTTCTGCATAGCAAAAGAAACACTCAGAAGAGTAAAGAGACAATCCACAAAGTGAGAGAGAATATTTGCAAACCATGCATCTGACAAAGGACTAATTTCCAGAATCTATAAGGAACTCAAACAAATCAACAACAAAAAACAAATAATCTCATCAAAAAGTGGGCTAAGGACATAAATGGAAAATTTTCAAGAGAAGACATACAAATGGCCAACAAACATGAGAAAATGCTCATCATTACTAATTATCAAGGAAATGCAAATCAAAACCACAATGTAATACCATCTTACTCCTGCAAGAATGGCCACAATTTAAAAATTGAAAAATAATTGATGCTGGCATAGATGTGGTGAAAAGGGAATACTTTATCCTGCTGGTGGGAATGTAAACTATTAAAACCACTATGGAAAACAATATGGAGTTTCCTTAAAGAACTAAAAGTAGAACTACCATTTGATCCAGCAACCCTACTACTGGGTATCTACTCAGAGGAAAAGAAGTCATTATACAAAAAAAACACTTGCACACATATGTTTATAGCAGCACAATTCACAATTGCAAAAATACGGAAACATGGAGAGATCTCATCTTTTTTTTAACTTTTAAGTTCCGGGGTACAAGTGCAGGTTTCTTACACAGGTAAACTTGTGTTATGGGGGTTTGTTATACAGATTATTTCATCACCCGGGTATTAAGCCTAATATTCATTAGTTATTTTTCCTGATCCTCCCCATCCTCCCACCCTCCACCCTCCTGTAGGTCTCAGTGTCTATTGTTCCCCTCTATGTGTCCATGTGTTCTCATCATTTAGCTCCCATTTATAAGTGAGAACATGTGGTATTTGGTTTTCTGTTCCTGTGCTGGTTTGCTAAGGTTAATGGCCTCTAGCTTCATCTATGTCCCTGAAAAAGACATGATCTCATTCTTTTTTATGGCTGCATAGTATTCCATGGTGTATATGTACCACATAACATAAACAAACAGTAAACAACAGTAAACAAACAAATAAAAAACCAAATAACCTAATTTAAAAATGAGTTAGTGGCCAGGCGCAGTGGCTCATGCCTGTAATCCCAGCACTTTGGGAGTTTGAGGCGGGCAAATCACGAGGTCAGGAGATCGAGACCATCCTGGCTAACACGGTGAAAGCCCGTCTCTACTAAAAATATGAAAATTAGCCAGGCATGGTGGCAGATGCCTGCAGTCCCAGCTACTCGGAAGGCTGAGGCAGGAGAATGGTGTGAACCTGGGAGGCGGAGCTTGCAGTGAGCCGAGATAGTGCCACTGCACTCCAGCCTGGGTGACAGAGCGAGACTCCATCTCAAAAAAAAAAAAACAAAAAAAAAAACAGGTTAAAGATCTGAATAGGTATTTCTCCAAAGAAGATGTACTAATGGTCAATGTGTATATGAAAAATGCTTAACATCACTAACAATCAGGGAAATGCAAATTAAAATCAAAATGAGATATCACTCTACACCTGTCAGGATGGCTATTGTCAAAAGAAAACAAACAAACAAAAGACAGTAGGTGTTGGTGAGAACGTGGAAAAACACGAGCCCTTGCAACCACTGGTGGGTATGCAAGAATTTTCAGTTAATATGAAAAACAATATTGAGATTCCTTAGAAAATTAAAAATAGAACTATCATATGATCCAGTGATCCCACTTCTGGGTACTTATCCAAAATAATTTCAATCAGGATGCTGAAGATTTATTAGCACTCCCAATGTTCATTGCAGCTCTATTTCCAATAGCCAAGATATGGATACAATCTAAATGTCCATTAAGAGATGAGTAAAGTAAATGTGGTATAGTCATTCTATTGAATACTACTCTATCTTAGATTCTGCAATATGTGACAACAGACAATTTTAAAAACTGGGATACTGGGGCCGACGCAGTGGCTTATGCTTATAATCCCAGCACTTTGGGAGGTCAAGGTGGGCAGATCATCTGAGGTTGGGAGTTCAAGACCAGCCTGACCAACATGGAGAAACCCTGTCTCTACTAAAAATACAAAATTAGGCAGGCATGGTGCTGCATGCCTGCAATCCTAGCTACTCAGGAGGCTGAGGCAGGAGAATTACTTGAACCCAGGAGGCAGAGTTTGCAGTGAGCAGAGATCATGTCATTGCACTCTAGCCTGGACAACAAGAGCAAAACTCCATCTCAAAAAGAAAAAAAAAAAAAAGTGGGGGGGCGTGGGATATCAAGACTCATACTCTAATAATAACACTGACCTCTTGGTTCAAGGAAAAATAAACCACGGGAACAGAATAGAACACTTACAGCCAAGAAACACAATCATGAATATGTGGAAATGTTATATATCACAAAAGTACAACTACAAGTTAGGGAGGAAATGGGAATGTCCTAAAAATGGTAAGTGGGATGGGGAAGGAGGAGGAGTGAGACTCAGGAGAGGTCCACAGGAAATTTCTGCTGTATCTGTAATGTTTTTTATCTTTTTTAAAGCCAGCACCACAACTGCTATGTAATGTTTTATGTATGTATTGTGTGTGTATGTATGTATGTATATATGTATGCATGTTTAAAAAGAAAAAGGAAGAGGAGGAGGAGGAGGACCTAAAGGAAATGTGGCCAAATGTTAAGATTTGCTAAAATTGAACGCTGTAATTGTGCGTTATTCTTTACTATCTGTGCTGCCCAACACTGTAGCATAGCTACACGTAGCTATTTAAATTAATTAAAATCAAGTAAAATTTAAAATTCAGTTCTAGTGTCCCACTAGCCACATTTCAATAGTCACATGTGACTGGTGGCCACTAAACTGGACAAGGTATAGTTTGAACATTTTCATCATCACAGAAAGTTCTACTGAACAGAGCAGGCCTATACTTCTCTATAGGTTTGATCATTCATATCATTTATAATAAAAATCAACAAGGATAAATTAAAGCCTGCAGTATACATGATGAGTGAAGAAAATAAAAGAAACTTAAGTAAAAAGGATATAATCTCATTCATATAAAGTTTATACCTCTTTGAGACATCATCATCCTCTGTCGCCCAGGCTGGAGGGCAGTGGTGTGATCTGGGTTCACTGCAACCTCCACCTCCAGGGCTCAAGCAATTCTCCTGCCTCAGCCTCCCGAGTACCTGAGTAGCTGGGATCACAGGTACATGCCACCATGCCCAACTTATTTTCGTAGTTTTGTATTTTTAGTAGAGAAGGGGTTTCATCATGTTGGCCAGGCTGGTCTCAAACTTTTGACCTCGAGTGATCTGCCCACCTCGGCCTTCCAAAGTGCTGGGATTACAGGCGTAAGCCACTGCACCTGGCCCCTCTTTACTGTCTGATTGGACTGTCAGATCTTTATCTCTCCCGAAATTTCCCAAAACCAAAGGGGAACAAACTCTTTGTTGCGTTTCCTAGACACTATTTCCCTTGCTTTCAGGTTATTTTACCCAGTTTTTTCCTTGAGACAAGGTCTTGCTCTGTCACCCAGGCCAGAATGCAGTGGCACGATCTCAGTTCACTGCAACTTCCACCTCCCGGGTTCAAGTGATTCTTGTGCCTCAGTCTCCTGAGTAGCTGGGATTACAGGCATGTGCCACCACACCCAGGATAACTTTTTATTTTTTTATAGAGACGAGGTCTCACTGTCTTGTCCAGGCTGTTGGGTTATTCTAACATTTGGTAGAGCATTTCATATGAGTATAAAAACTGCTCTTAGGAGCTGCTCTGTGAAAATGAAGTGGTTTTCCCACCTTTGGCTTTGATGACCATGATCCTTTGCTGCAGGTCGATGAAGGGCTGGATCAGGCAGAGCCGCGGTTCCTGCTTCTGACTCAGGCAAACACCATTGTGATTCACAACCATCCAGCTCCGGTCATATAGCAGCCCTTGGTTTCCTACAGGCCACCTGGTCACCTAAACAAAAAGGTAGATGTGTCTTAGGCCAGGGCTCCCCAAAGATGGTCTTCACCTATTTGTACAGTGGCTACACAAACACAGATGGACTTCATGAATTCAGCACCTACTCTGGAAGTAAGAAAGGGAGGAAGAGAAGAAACTAAAACCAAGAGGACAATGCAAAGGAGATGACATGGGAGCTGGATATCTCCCATTCAGCCTCCAGGTCCACACTCCACCCTTCTCCACTTCAAGCCATGTTTTAAGTAGGTAATGTTTTAAGTAGGTAATGTTTTAAGTAGGTAACTTTTAACNATGTTTTAAGTAGGTAATGTTTTAAGTAGGTAATGTTTTAAGTAGGTAACTTTTAACAAATGTTAAGATTTGAGTACAAGAGTGCAGTGAAAAGCAAGCCTCCTTTCCCAGCTGGCTCCAGCCGTTGCTCTTTTTTTTTTCCCTGTTGTTTTGTTTGTTTGTTTTAAGACGGAATCTTGCTCTGTTGCCCAGGCTGGAGTGTAGTGGTGCAGTCTCGGCTCACTGAAACCTCTGCTTCCTGGGCTTAAGCTATTCTCCTGTCTCAGCCTCCTGAGTAGCTGGGATTACAGGCACCTGCCACCATGCCCGGCTAATTTTTGTATTTTAAGTAAAGACAGGGTTTCACCATGTTAGCCAGGCTGGTCTCAAACTCCTGACCTCCAGGAGACACATCCCATTCATTTGTCCCAATGTTGGTGACGTCAACTTTTGTCACTTGGTTAACATGGAGTCTATTAGGTTTCTCCATTGTAAAATTCATCAATAAGTAGGTGGTACTTACTAATTAATAAGTATTTTATGGAGAGATATTTTCAGAATATGCAGATATCCTGTTACTTATCAAATTTTCATTCATTTGATTTAGCATCTATTGACAACTGTTGCCTAAACCAATTATTGGCACGATGGTTGCAAAGTGGTTTTTAAAATTCTGTCATTGATTTATTAGTTGGTATTCTATAGTAGGGTTGAGCTTCTTCTCTATTTATTCGCTAATTCATTTTTACTTTCTACTGGACTCATGGATTCCTGTGTTGCTCAAATGCTCACCACTCATCACTATCAGTACTTATTTTGATGTACATATTGCCAAAAACTTGGCCAACAGGAGCTCCTTCAAGCTGGCTCCTGTGTCCTTTTGACATATCTTCAGGTCACCTGGGCAAGGTGCTTAACCTCAAAACCCTCAGGCTCCATATCTATAAAATAGGGATAATATTACTATCCACCTCATATTTCACCATTTTAAGGATCAAATGAAACAAATAAACACAGACAATGCTTCAGCACACAGCCAGCACACACATTCGGTGAAAGTTGCAGCTATAATTAGTAAGAGTAATGACATATTCACCACTCAGAAACAGGGTCCTCTCAGGAGTCCCTGTGAGCAGAGTCATGTTCAAAAGTCAACACAGACCAAGAAGGGAAGCATGAGAATGGCTTTTCTCACCACAACACTCTGATGAATGATTTTGATTTTCTTCATGCTTTTCTTCACTTTATCAAAAAATAGAGAGAGAGAGAGAGAATAATAAAATAAATAAAGAGAAGGACTTTCTGTGCTGCTGTGAAAGTCCTTACCTCAAACGCAGCGCAGGATTTGATTGGATAGAGGTAAAGGTTGGTGACAACAAGTGGCCCAAGGGCCCCCTGCAGGACTCCTGCAGCTTTCTCTGAAGGAATCTGCTGGGTTCTGGCGACGTCACACACAGGTGGGGCCACAGGCACAGCATTTACAGTAGTAGATGAGTTGTTCCAAACTCCGGAGCCTGTGAGGGCATCTTCCTGAGGCAAGAGGCTATGTCTGCCCATGACAGCAGGTGTAACGTCAGCCTGGCTCTCTGCTGATGGGGCTCCAGCCTCCCCGGTGTCAGCATGGGTCTGAGGGACAGGCCAGTCCCCTGATGAGTGCAGGCGGGTGTCTATGATGAACCTAAGAAAGGCCTGGACATCATCCAGCGTTGACATGTATCCAAATGAAATCCTCACAGATCCTGTGGGCTGCCCATCTATGAGGTCCATATTGTCCCCACAGACGTGACCAGCCTAGGATAAGAGGGAAGCGCATCAGCCAGAGTGACCCCTTTCTCATAGAGACATTGCAAACAGTTTGACAAAATAAATTTTGTTAATTTTAAAATTAACCCAGGAAAACAGAACTGCAACATTAATATGCGCTGTGCATCTGAGACATAGCTCAGCTCTCTACACGCAGGGGACAGGATCTCATTTTGCTCAACTGTAAATTGGGACCAATACCAATCTCAACGGGCCATTAAAAAGTTTAATAGAAATACTTCATGGAAAGCATTTACCTAGAGCCAGGCACAGGGCTGGCTCACAGAGGGGTCAAAACACAGACTAAGGTTTCAGAAGCACCAAGGGGTCAACCTCAAGGTCTACCCGAGGCTGAGATGGGAGAAACATCACTGGTCACCCTCATTAGCCTCTCAGTACTGAGGGGAGGCCTGCATCCCTGAGAGCTGCCCCTTGACAACAGGGAAAGGCAGAGATGCTTCCCCTGCAAATGACCAGCCTCGGGCCACTGTGAAGGCCAAGGTCAGCTTGAGTGCCTCTGCCGGGAGGTGGGGAAGAAAGACAGGAGAATCTCAGTCTCCGAGCCCGGCTGCCTGGTGTTGGTCACTGGTCAGCACAGTGCATGGAGCAGCCCCGGACAAACCTCGGTGCTGGATCCAGGTCAGACACCCGAAGAAATGGAGCCACAGCATTCCATAGGACCAAATATTCTCTATGGAGCTGTGTTTGTGTTCTGAGCCTCCCTCTCCCTCTCTATTTCTTCTCCTCCCTCTCTCGTATCTCCTCCCTCTCCTTCTCTCCTATCCCTCTTTCTTTTTAAACAAAACTCAGTTCATGGTTAGTTGAGATCTAGTACATACAATATTTCATGGCAACCAAAGGAAAATCAAATTAGAAACTCAAACCAATAAAGACTCTTTGCCACTCAAATTATTCCTAATGAAATGGTTCAAAACAGGCTATACCCTGAAGCGAAAAACCTTAGCCTGGGGGAGAGACAGGGAGGGTGGGGAATCTGGGAGACACAGAATCCCTGGAGCCCTAGAAGATTCCACTCCGCACCCAACCCAGACGTCGGCTAACTCTAGCTTGGAGGCTGTACGTCAGGAGGGCTGAACCAGGTAAGGGCACATCCTTACACATCCCTTGTTAACACCCCTCTCTTGCCTTTAAATGGTTGGCCTCAAAGTAAAAACCAAATCCAAAAGTCTGCTATAAAGATAATATCTTGAAGCATTTTCTTTTCTTTCTGGGTTTTTTTGGGTTTTTTTTTTTTTTTTTTTTTTTTTAAGACGGAGTTTCCCTCTTGTTGCCCAGGCTGAAGTGTAATGGCACAGTCTCGGCTCACCACCACAACCTCCACCTCCCGGGTTCAAGCAATTCTCCTGCCTCAGCCTCCTGAGTAGCTGGGATTACAGGCATGCGCCACCACATTTGGCTAATTTTATATTTTCAGTAGAGACAGGGTTTCTCCATGTTGGTCAGACTGGTCATGAACTCCTTACCTCAGGTGACTCGCCTGCCTTGGCCTCCCAAAGTGCTGGGATTACAGGCTTGAGCCACCGCACCTGGCTTTTTTTTTTTGAGACGGAGTCTTGCTCTGTCATCCAGGCTGGAGTGCAATGGTATAACCTCGGCTCACTGCAACCTCTGCCTCCTGGGCTCAAGCAATTCTGCCTCAGTCTCCTGAGTAGCTAGGATTACAGGCGCATGCCATCATGCCTGGCTAATTTTTGCATCTTTAGTAGAGATGGCGTTTCACCATGTTAGCCAGGCTGGTCTCGAACTCCTGACCTCAGGTGATCCACCTGCCTTGGCCTCCCAAAGTGCTGGAGTTACAGGCGTGAGCCACTACAGCCGGCCTTCTTGAAGCATTTTCCATTTGTATTCCCTTTCCTTTGTACATGCACAGAGTAGGCGTGGAGAAATGAGTCTGCACAGCAGCCCCCACCCCAGACGCGCAGGCAGCAACAGGTGTTCCTGGGTCTCGCTGATTGGTGTCCGGACTGCAGAGCCCTGTACCAACCTGAAAATGCTTCCTGACCATCTCGTTGCTTATGCCCAGGTGCCTCTGGCAGGCCCCAGTGTTACAGAAGCAGCCAGTTCGCAGGTGGATGTTGTAAAGACTGGCCATTTTGTCCACCTGTGGGTTTAATGTAACATGGAATGAGCTGTTACCAACGTGCAGTTTTACTCTGAGAGTTTCAGATCAGGATTTGGACCTCTCTTTCCTAATAATAAAATGATGATACAAGCCTGGAACTGTCCCCTAAAATGCCATGATCTATCATAGGTTAAACATTGTATAAAATGTTGCAGTGGGGCTGGAGACAGTGCCTTCTTGGCATCAGCTGCACAGGGTTGGACCACAGAGCGGGCGCCGTGAAGTGCTATTCCACACAGGGTTGGACCACAGAGCAAGCCCCGTGAAGTGCTATTCCGAGCAGCCCCGCCTCAGCTCACAGCCTGGACTCCAGGTGTTACTGTGTCCATGCTGAGTGTGATTGATTTGCTTTTCCTACTTTCTCCAACTTTCGGTTTAATCATAGAATTGCTTTTCAGTCCAGAAGTTCCCAAAGCTCTTTCCTGCCCTCTGGAGGCTCTGGGAGGTGGTTCGCATTCACATGAGGCCCTGGGATGTTTGCCCCAGCTCCTCCAGGCTGTGAGTCAAGGACTCCATTCCCCCAAGGGCCTGGGGGCCCAGTGGGAGTCCTCACCCTGGGGCTCAGGCTGAATTCAGCGGGAAGAGTCACTGAACTGCATTCAGGAAAATAAACACATCTTGCTCGGCTGGGTGAGCCTTTGAATTTTTCTCCTTGGGAAGTCACATGTGGGGTGGCCAGAGGTCACCGTGTGGTCAGCCAGGGATCTTGGCTGGGCAACGATGCCTCCCACAGACCCTTATCAAGACCATGGCAGCCTTCATCTTGGCCATCTCCTCTGGTGTGTCAGTGAGAAGAAACCATTCTCTGGGTTGAATCGAGGGGCTTCAGATGAACAATTCTGTTTCTTCACCCTTGGCTAATGGCCCACTGGCATGCAGACCTACTAGTGAATTCAGGAGTCTCCCAGCTCTAAGGTGAGTCCTGGCAGCTCTACTGGGCCCAGCCAACTCCATCTCCAGAGTCAGGTTTCCCTTCACCAGGCAATTCCTAGGGAGACCCCCGACCCCCTGTCCAGCTCCCACCAGGCTGAATTAGAGTCCGCGTGGCTGCCCCTCTCCTGCTCCCCCATATTCACCATTCCAGTTACTTTTGCTATGAAGTAGGCCACCCCAAACTAGGGAGAATAAAACAACCACCCTTTTATGCAGCTCACGGCTACAGTGTGGGAAAAATTAAAACTCAAACAGGGCACGGAGGAGATGTCTCCTCTCTGTCTCAAAATGTCCGGAGTCTCAGCTAGGAAGACTCGAAGGCTGGGAGTAGTTTGGCATCTGGGGGTTGGGATCATCTGGAGATTCCTTCACTCCTGGGTCTTTGTGGTCCCCAGGCTGGAAGGGCTTCAGAATTAGGACCACCAGCCACAGTCCTGAGCTTGGCCTCTCCGTGTGGCTTGGCATCCTTGCAGCACCCACAGCAGCCTCAGGGAACAAGACAGTAGCTGACAGGGTAACTCCAGGCTCCAAAGCTAGTGTCCCAGGGAACAAAGCCAACATGGCATCACCTCTTCTGATCTAGCCTTAGAAGCCATGCAGTGTCACCCTCCCGGCACCTGTTAGCTATGAGCGAGGCACAGATCAGCCCAGATTCCAGGGGAAGACCCATGGATCCCCAGCCCTCCATGGAGGAGTGTCAAAGTCGCATGGTAGGAGACGATGTGAGCAGAAGACGCTGTTGCAGCCACACTTACCCTTTGTCCTAATTTCCCATTTATGCATCTGTCTCCTCTTGCCCTCAGCCCTGGGGAATCCCACACAGGCCCAGACTGTGCCCAGCCAGGTGAAGGACGTTGTTTGCTATGGCAAGATGAGCACAGCATTCGGGGAGGACTGAGAAACTGGCCCAGCAACAATGCGCTGGAGGCTCTCAGCCTGGGAGCCTTTGTACCCAACATTTATTGAGCACTTACTTTATCCTGGGTGCTGTGCTAAGGGATGTATATGCTGTATCTCATTTAATCCTTATATCAACACTATAATCAGGGTATATTGTTATCCCCATTTCACAGTCTTGGAGGGCTTAACTTGCCTAAGTTCACAGAGCCGGCAAGAGGCAGACAGACTCTGAGTCCCCACTCTTAACCACCATGCACAGTGACTTCCAACAGTAGGAGAATAAAATTAGAGGCCTGGATATACCAAAACAAGAACCCAAAGCCTTCTCATTGGCAGCTAAATTCTTTACACATCTCCTGATGAAAAAGAGACAGCTAAACCCAACTGATGTTTCCGAAGGCCACCAAAAGCCCTGTGGAAATTCCCACATCGTGAAGTTCCCTGAACCAGGAAAAAATCATAACTGCACTTGCTTGAACTGGCACAGTTAGTCATGCCTTAGCCACTGAATCCACTCACATGGTGAGCTTCCTCTACCAATGCACGGAGGGAGAAACTCGTCCTGTGTCTAGCCCTGGGGAATGAGACTCCCCAGACACCTAGACACGCAGCCTCACATCCTGGTGATTCCTCTTATTGGAGGCTTCTTCTCCACCACCAATCCCATGCCCCTGCCACAGCACACACAATTACTTTTTTTTTTTTTTTTTTTTGAGACAGAGTCTTGCTCTGTCACCCAGACTGGAGTGCAGTGGTGCAATCTCAGCTCATGGCAACCTCCACCTCTCGGGTTCAAGTGATTCTCCTGCCTCAGCCTCCTAAGTAACTGGGGTTACAGGTGTGTGCCACAACACCCAGCTAATTTCTATATTTTTAGAAAAGACAGCGTTTTGCCATGTTGGCCAGGCTAGTCTCCAACTCCTGACCTCAGGTAATCTACCCACCTCGGCCTCCCAAAGTGCTGGGATTATAGGTGTGAGCCACCATGCCCAGGCACATTTACTTTTGATTCAAGAATAAAACTTATGTTATCAATGACCTAGAATAACATATTTAAGAAGGCAGACCTTTTGCCTCTGATGCATTTTCCACCTTCACCCCTCCAAAAGCACTTAAAATATTGTGCTTCTTAGTAATGTCAGGGCTGGTTCTGCCAGTAGTGACAGCTGAGGGCATGGGGGCGAGGGGTCTGCACAGCTGCCATACCCGAGAGACCACCTGTGGCTGTACAGTGTCTGCCCCTGAACACCAGTGAGGACCAACATCTTCCCCAGGAGAACATTCCCCAAGTGTATTCTTTAGAAAGTGTATGGCTATTCAGAAAAGTGGGGGAAAAGATTCCTTGGGAGATGAATTTTGTTTGGGAAATCTAGGGTTTAGCAAATGTGGGTTGACTCCCTAACTCATTCTATAAGGACATCATTTTAATACCAAAACATGGCAGAGATACAATGAAGAAAGAAAACTTCAGGCCAATACCCATGATGAACATAGACACAAAAATCCTCAACAAAATACTAACAAATCAAATCCAGCAGCACATTAAAGAGCTAATCCAGCCAGGTACAGTGGTGCACACCTGTAATTGCAGCACCTTGGGAGGCCGAGGTGGGCAGATTGATTGAGCTCAGGTGTTCAAGACCAGCCTGGGCAACACGACAAAACCCTGTTTCTACAAAAAATACCAAAAAATTAGCCAGGTGTCACTACTGGGAATCTACCCAAAGAAAACGTCATTATGTGGAAAAGACACACACATACACATTTATAGCAGCACAATTCACAATTGCAAAAATATGGAACCAACCTCAATGCCTATCAACCAATGAGTGGATAAAGAAAATGTGGCGTATATACACCATGGAATACTACTCAGCCATAAAATGAAACAAAACAATGGGCTTTGCAGCAACTTGAGTGGAGCTGGAGGCCATTATTCTAAGTGACGTAACTCAGGAATGGAAAACCGAATATCATATGTTCTCACTTATAAGTGGGAGCTAAGGTAAGAGGATTCAAAGGCATAAGAATGATATAATAGACTTTGGAGACTCAGTGGGGAAGGATGGGATGAGGGAGGGATAAAAGACTACATATTGGGTACTATGTGTACACTGCTTGGGTGATGGGTGCACCAAAATCTCAGAAAACACCACCAAAGAACTTATCCATGTAACCAAAAACCACCTGTACCACAAAAAACTATTAAAATAAATTAGCTGGGCATGGTGGCATGTTCCTGTAGTCCCAGCTACTCAGGAAGCTGAGGTGGGAGGATCACTTAAGTCAGGAAGGTCAAGGCTGCAGTGAACCAAGATCGTGCCACTGAACTCCAGTCTGGGTGACAGAGTGAAACCTTATCTCCAAAAAAAAAAAAAAGAAGAAGAAGAAGAAAAAGAAAAAGCTAATCCACCATAATCAAGTAGGCTTTATTCCTGGGATGCAAAGCTGGTTCAACGTACACAAATCAATATGTGTGATTTATCACATAAACAGAACCAAAAACAAAAACCACAGGATCATCTCAATAGACACAGAAAAGGTTTATAACAAAATTCAGCATCCCTTCTGTTAAAAACTCAACAAACTAAGAATCCAAGGAACATACATCAAAATAACAAGACCCATCTATGACAAAACCACACCCAACATTATACTGAATGGCAAAAGCTGAAAGCACTTCCCTTGAAAACTGGTACAAGATAAGAATGACCTCTCTCACCACTCCTTTTCAACATAATACTGGAAGTCCTAGCCAGAGCAATTAGGCCAGAGAGACAAATAAAAGACATCCAAATACGAAGAGAAGAAGTCAAGCTATCTCTCTTCACTGATAACATGATTTCATACCTGGAAAATCCCATAATCTCTGCCCAGAGGCTCCTACAACTAATAAATAACTTAAGTTTCAGGATACAAAATCAATGCATGAAAATCAGTAGCACTTTTATACACAAATAATGGCCAAGTTGAAAGCCAAATCAAGAATGCAATCCCATTTATAATAGCCACAAAAATAATAAAATACCTAGGAATCCACCTTACCAGGGGGGATATCTACAATAAGAATTACAGAATACTGCTAAAAGAAATCAGACACCATGCAAACAAACAGAAAAACATTCCATACTCATGGATAGGAAGAATCAGTATTGTTAAGATGGCCATACTGCCCAAAGCAATTTACAGAGTCAATGATATTCCTATCAAACTACCAATGTCATTTTTCATGGAATTAGAAAAAAAACTACTCTAAAATCATATGGAACCAAAAAAGAGCCCAAATAGCCAAAGCAATCCTAAGCAAAAAGAATAAAGCTGAAGGCATGACATGACATCAAATTATACTACATGACATCAAATTATACTACAAGGCTATCGTAATCAAAACAGCATGGTTCTAGTACAAAAACAGACACATAAATCAATGGAAAAGGTTAGAGAGCCCAGAAATAAAGCCACACACCTACAACCATCAGATCTTTGACAAAGTAGACAATAACAAGCAATGGGGAAAAGACTCCCTATTCAATAAATGGTGCTGGGATAACTGGCTATAGATATGCAGAAGATTGAAACTGGACCCTTTCCTATCACCACATACAAAAATAAACTCAAGATAGATTAAGGACTTACGTGTAAACCCTAAAAGTATAAAAATCCTAGAAGAAAACCTAGGAAATACCATTCTGGACATAGGCCTTGAAAAAGACTTCATGATGAAGACTCCAAAAGCAATTGCAACAAAAGCAAAAATTGACAAATGAGGCCTAACTAAACTAATGAACATCTGCACAGCAAAAGAAGCTATCAACAGAGTAAACAGATAACCTACAGAATGAGAGAAAATATTTGCAAATTATGCATCTAATAAAGGTCTAATATCTGGAAGCTATAAGGAACTTAAATCAACAAGCAAAAAACAAACAACTCCATTAAAAATGGGCAAAGAACATGAACAGACCCTTATCAAAAGATGACATATATGCAGCCAATAGCATATGAAAAAATGTTTGACATCATTAATCATGAGAGAAATGCAAATTAAAACCACAATGAGATACCATCTCATACCAGTTGGAATAGCTATTATTAAAAAGTCAAAAATTAACATATGCTGGTGAGGTTGTGGATTAAAAGAAACACTTATACACTGCTAGTGGGAATGTAAATTAGCTCAGCCACTGTGGAAAGCAGTTTGGAGATTTCTAAAAGAATTTAAAACCAAACCACTATTGGCCCGGCATGGTGGTTCATGCCTGTAATCCCAGCACTTTGGGAGGCTAAGGCGGGTGGATCACATGAGGCCAAGAGTTTGAGACCAGCCTGGTCAACATGGTGAAACCCTGTCTCTACTAAAAATACAAAAATTAACCATGTGTGGTGGTGCACATCTGTAATCCCAGCTACTTGGGAGGCTGAGGCAGGAGAATCACTTGAACCCAGGAGGTGGAGGTTGCAATGAGCTGAGATTGCGCCACTGCACTCCAGCTTGGGCGACAAAGCGAGATTGTCTCAAACAAACAAACAAACAAACAGAACTACCACTGAATCCAGCCATCCCAATTCCTTAATTAAATTACTGGGGTATACCTAAAGGAATATAAGTCATCCTACCATAAAGGCAAATGCACACATATCTTCATTGAAGCAATTTCTCAACAGCAAGGACATGGAATCAACCTATATGCACATCAGTGGTAGACTGGTTAAAGAAAATGTGGTACATATACACCCTGGGACACTACACAGCCACAAAAAAAAAAAATGAAACCAGTCCTTTGTAGCAACATGGTGCAGCTGGAGGCCATTATCCTAAGTGAATTAACATAGAAACAGAAAACTAAATACTGCATGTTCCCACTTATAAGTGGGAGCTAAACATTGAGTACACATGGACACAAAGAAGAAAACCACAGCCACCGGGGCCTACTTAAGGGTAGAAGGTGGGAGGAGGGGAAAATTGAGAAGCTACCTATCAGGTACCCATGTAACAGGCCTGCACATGTATCCCCTGAACCGAAAATAAAAGCTGGAAGAACGCCGGGCACAGTGGCTCACATCTAATCCCAGCACTTTGGGAGGCTGAGACGGGCAGACCACCTGTGGTCAGGAGTTCAAGACCAGCCTGACCAACATGGTGAAACCCCATCTCTACTAAAATACAAAAATTAGCCAGGCATGGTGGCGCACACCTGTAGTCCCAGGTATTCGGAAGGCTGAGGTGGAAGAATCACTTGAACCCAAGAGGTGGAGGTTGCAGTGAGCCGAGATCACGCCACTGCACTCCAGTCTGGGTAACAATGCAAGAGCAAGACCCCATCTCAAAAAAAAAAAAAAAAAAGTTGGAAGAAAAAAATAAAATAAAAATAAAGAGCCAGGTATCTCCCTCGCCCTCTCTCTTGCTTCCTCTCTGGCGGCACATACCAGTTCACATTTGCCTTCCTCCACGAGTAGAAGCAAACTAAGGTGTTCACCAATGCCCAGTCTTCCGTCAACAGAACCATGAGACAAATAAACCTTTTTTTCTTTGTTAAAAACAAAATGTGGGCCGGGCACAGTGGCTCACACCTATAATCCCAGCACTTTGGGATGCCAACACAGGTGGATCACTTGAGGTCAGGAGTTCAAGACCAGCCTGGCCAAAATGGCGAAACCCCTTCTCTACTAAAAATACAAAAGTTAGCCAGGTGTGGTGGTGCGTGCCTGTAATCCCAGCTACTTGGGAGGCTGAGGCATGAGAATCGCTTGAACCCCAGAGGCGGAGGTTGCCGTAAGCCAAGATCATGCCATTGCACTCCAGCCTGGGTGAAAGAGCGAGACCCCATCTCAAAAAAATAAAAATGTGGATGCGGATGTGCTTTCAAGGAAAAACCAGCACCATCTTCCAAACACCCAACAATTCAATCCATTCCCCACAGAGCTGCTCTGGGAATGACCTTTGGTTCCTGTTGTCCATCTGTGACATCCCGTCTGATAACCGCCTACCACCATGCCTGAGTGCTCAGTGCAACTCTGGACATTTTAGTGGACCAGGAAGTGAAGTGAGCAGCTTATTCAACTATAGCAGAGACCCAACGATTCCCCACCTGCCATCAGAAGAACTGGCCTCTTTCTTCCCATTTGACAGTTACCACTTTTGGCTGAGTAAAGAGGGCTGAAAAACGAGGGTGAATGAGAGTGAAAAGGCATGTGGTTGAGGACCAGGTGGCCTCTTCAACAGTGCATGGACTTTGTCACACTGCATTGCTCTCGTCTGGAACTCAGACGAGTTGTAATAAAGTCAGCAGGATGGAAAGAAAACCCACCTGGGAGTAACCAATGATGTTCCCTTTGTCATCCAGCACATTAAAATTGATGATCGGACCCTGAACCTCGGGGCTGCTGAACTCGGAATCGCTGTAAATCCTCACCACAGCGGCTCCATTGGGGTACCGGAGAGAGGACAGGGCCACGTAGGTATACTGAGCCAAGGTGAAGGTGTGCTGCTTTATATTCTCCATTCCACCTCAAATCAATCATGAAACACAAGAGAATCATGACCTTTACGTAAATTCACTCATTCTTTTTTTTTTTTTTTTTTTTTTTTTTTTTTTTTGAGGGGGTCCCCCTTTTCCCCCCTGGCGGGGAGTGGGTAGATAGCCGCCGGCCACCCCCCCCCCTCACCGGTCTTGCCCGCGTGTCTCTCTC
>NC_037686.1:28198236-28201610 GCF_003255815.1 Theropithecus gelada | reverse complement strand
AAATTTCCTCATTTTTTTTTTTTTTTTTTTTTTTTTTTTTTTTTTGAGACAGGGTCTCACTCTGTCACCCAGGCTGGAGTACAGTGGTAAGATCACGGCTCACTGCAGCCTCAACCTTCTGGGCTCAGGTGATCCTCTCACCTCAGCCTCCCAAGTAGCTGGGACTACAAGCATTCACCACCATGCCTGACTAATTTTTGTATTTTTTGGAGAGATGGAGTTTCACCATGTTGCCCAGGCTGGTCTCCAGCTCCTGGGCTCAAGGGATCCACCTGCGTCAGCCTCCCAAAGTGCTGGGATTACAGGCATGAGCCACCACGCCTGGCACCAATAACTCACTTTTAAGAAAACAAGTTTGTTATAACTGGCAAACTCTGACCTCACATTAATAATTTTAAATGTGTGTAAATAGTGGATGGTACTGCCCTTATGACAAATGTTTAGGTGTTCAGTACTGAACAACAGAATTTTTCCATAGGCATTCCTGTCATCCTCTTTTTTATATATAATGTTACTTAAACATTTAGATATTTAGACCCTTTGGTAACAGATCACAAAATGTATGTTTTTTCCTCTAAACATGTTTTTGCTGTTTGTTTTTATTAATGTTTAAATCATTTTAAAACTACACAAAGCAATGAAGAATACATGCTTCCACATGAATGAACCTTGGAAATGTGCTAAGTGAAGCTAGACACAAAAGGACAAATGTATGGTTCTACTTAGAGGAGTTACCAAGAATAGGCAAATCCACAGAGAAAAAAAAGTAGTTCCAAGGGTTGGAGGGGGAGGAAGAAATAGGGAGTTATTTTTTAATGGGTACAGAGTTTCTGTTTGGAATGACAGAGTTCTGGAAATAGATAGTGGTGATGGTGGCATGACATTGTGAATGTACTTACTATGACTGAGTTGTACACTTAAAAATAGTTAAAATGGTAAATTTTATATTATGTATTTTTTACCACAATTTTTATTTTTTAAAAAAGGAACAATTACATAGGAAAAAAAAAAAAATCAGGGTTTGCCATATTGTGGACTGGTACAGTCAACCTTTGCGTTCCAAGGTTCCTGGTCCTGATAGACCCTGTCAACTGCAGTTTGGGGGCCCTGTTAATATCTTTCCTTGGAAAATACTCACTACTTAGTGCCTGTTTTCATTGACTCCTCCCATTGTCCCAGATCATGCCCACTCACCTCCCTGCATTGCCATCAGGGCAACCCTCTCTTCCTGTGAATCCTGTCTGCCCCTAGTGTTGGGCTAAGACTAAGGTTAAGGCACTGAAGGGTCCCATTACTGTGACAAAAGAGCAATGGCCAGGAAAGAAAGCAGGCGTCATGCGAAGACCATCGGCAGATACAGTTGTTGGGTGCCCATGGTTAGGCATCAGTATGACCTGGGTTAAATCCTGGCCCTCCTGGTTTCCAGCTCCCTGGCCTGGAATGTGTTTAACCTCTTGGAGCATCAGCTTATTCATGGGCAGAGCTACCCCGTGGGGCAGTGGGGAGGACTCAGAAAGGCAAGAGCGTGTAAAGGCCTCAGGCTCTGTAACCATTCCCAGGACCCAGGGAGGCTCCTCCCATTCTGTGAAGCTATCAGTCTCCTGATTTGGAATGTCTTCTACCTGTTAAAATGTTATTTCAGCTGAAAAAACAGAAAGCAATCAAAAAACCCCACCTCATTCTCTTGCTCTCTGAAGTGGTTTTGAAGTTACTAGGAATCAAATTTAACTGCATGGAGTGCCAGTCACTTCCACAGACTCTGTCTCCTTCACCTGAATCACACCTGTGCCAGAGCTCCCTCAAGGACAAAACAACAGGAGCAAATTCCACAGGGATAGAAACGTCCACTGACCTGTGAGGCGTTCTAGGGTGTCAAATCCATGTTTTAGCGCGATCACATCAAGGAATGAGATGGTGCCATCTTCAAACCTATAACCACAGGGTGAGGAGAATAGGTCAAGCTGTGGCCAAAACAATCCATGTGCATTTTGTGGTATATAATGAGCTTTAGATTTTAGGCTTAGCTGTTGATATGATTTGGCTTTATGTCTCCACCCACATCTCGTCTCTAATTGTAATCCCCAGGTGTTGACAGATGGACATGGTAGGAGGTGACTGGATCATGGGGGTGGTTTCCCCCTTGCTGTTCTCATTTTGTGATAGTGAGGGAGTTCTCACGAGATCTGATGGTTTTATAAATGGCAGTTCCCCTGGGCTCTTCTCTGTCTCTCCTGCTGCCTTGTGAAGAAAGTGCCCGCTTCCCCTTCCACCATGATTGTAAGTTTCCTGAGGCCCCTCCAGCCATGCAGAACTGTGAGCCAACTAAACCTCCTTTGTTTATAAATTACCCAGTCTTGGGTAGTATCTTTATAGCAGTGTGAAATTGGACTAATAGAGCTGTAATCTATTAATACCTTCCCTCTGCTGTCTTATAAAACATTGCTCTGCCCTTCAGGATAAGGGGACTTTGTACACCAAGACCTGTCCGGCTGCCTCTGGCCCTGACCCGCTCTGCAGTTTTCTTGGGCTGCTCTAAATTTCGTAGGGTGGCCAGGTGCAGTGGCTCATGCCTGTTATCTCAACACTTTGGGAGGCCCGGGTGGGAGGATCACTTGAGGCCAAGAGTTTGAAACCACCTGCCGTGCAACACAGCAAGACCCCATCTCTACAAAAAATTTTGTTAAAACTAGCCAGTTATTAATCAATTGATAATTATTTATTGAACAAATACTTAATAGATTCTTTCTTAAAAGAGGAGTTTTTTGTTTCTGTCAAGGGATGTACTTCACTGAGTTATAAAATACATAAAGTTAAGAACATAGTCAAGGTACCCGTTCAATAAACCTTTAGGTTGAGTATTAAATCTCTTGAGTTCTAGTCCTGAGTTCACAAGAAAAAAAATTGGCTTATAATGGTAAATAAATATATTCAGCTTTCTGGGAATGTTGGCATGTCACCTGTTGTAAAGTCATCTACCTGAATCAAAGGAAAGAGGTCTGATCCCCCACAGCCCACCCATGCCCTGGCCCCCAGTGAGCTGCCCCACTTCTCTTGGCCTTCAGGTGCCCTTATTGGCCAAATTAAATTTGAGGTGTCGCTTTGTTCTGCCTGTAAGTTACATTATATTATGCCTGTCATTCTTTTCTCATTTGGTTTTGTTACATGGTCAATTATCACACTTGGAGTCAAAAGGTTTTACATGAGCGTTCCTGTTTTAGAAGCCCCCCAACTATGGACAAGTCCTAAATAAAAGAGACATCAAATAGCCTCCTAACATTGATCCCCACCATTCTGATACTTCACCTATGTTAGCTCTAAAAGGACAGTATTATCCCTTCTCTCTCTCTCTTTTTTTTTTTTTTTTTTTTTTTTTT